>NW_015150874.1:512005-548155 GCF_000732505.1 Cyprinodon variegatus | reverse complement strand
TGAACTGAGAGAGCGTGCCGTTCACAGACGCCAGAATGAACAAGTTCACAATAACGTTCACCAGGCATTAATGCAGTACGTTCAGTTCACGTTCGCCCAAAATATGAACGAGTTCATGAACTTTCGTTCAATGAACGCGTTCAGGCACAACACTGGTCCCTACTATGCGTCTCGCTACGCAAAAAAACAACAACCATGGCAGATGATGATGCGGAGAGCAGTATTTATGTTTAAACATATTGAAAAGATTGAGTTTTTATGGTTGAAAAAGACCGCTAGATTCGCGCCGGCACTATCATCTATGTTTACTTCCAGAAAAAAAGAGCCTGGTCTGTGACATCTTCACATCCTTTACTGCGCATGCGGGATATTTGCATTGCATGACTGTTGTTTACACAACAGATCACATAAAGAACAAGCATATATTTGGAAACATGAACGTGAACGTAAAAAAAATCGGATTTTGCAAAAAAAAATCGGAATTGAGCATTAAAGCCTGCAGTGTGAACGTAGCCTTAGATTAGTGTTTGGGCACCAGGAGGAAGACTATTCCTCTTCCTAAATTATTTATCCAATCTCATCTCAACTCACAGCATCATGTCTTTAGCCGGGGTCTGAGCGCCAAAGAACTTATTTCATTTATGTCAATAAAACCTTTCTAATTGCTCTATTTTCCACGTCAGTCTCTCCAGGGTGAAATATCTGATATGCAACTGTTTGGAAATCTACCTGTCATGGTTTTGGTTCTGTTTAAGTTTTTTTTCTTTTTTTTTCATTGGTTTTATTCAGATTTTGTGTCATTCTAGTTGTTTCTGATTTTATTTGAGTTCTTATGTATTTCTTGTTTGACCTCTGTTGCCCTTTTGCATCAGTCTCCTTCTCCTTCTAGAGTCTTCTGTCCCCAGATGTTCCCAATCTGCTGATTAGCCTAGTCTTTGTTCAGTCTCACATTTATACTCATACTCTTCAATTACTGTTAGCTAGTTCCTCATTGTTTCTTTGCTCCTCATTTGTGTTTTCACTGATGTCTCCTGGATTTTGTTTTTTCTGTGTTTTGTTTGTGGACTTCTGGTTCTGTTGCCCTTTGAAATATTAAACCTACAAGAAATCCCTTCTGCTTCAATCTCTGCATTTGATTCCTTAAACAACCTCCACACAACCTGACTCTACTAAAAGTGGAGTTTTAGTTTTGTTTAGCTTATTGTTAAGTAGGAAAAAATATTTTTAACAGTAGATAAATATTAATATACATTAGAGTTTTGATATTTTAAGAATTATGGGTTATTTGGTAACATAGGTAAAGTCCAAGTCCAAGTGTTGCACTTTATCAACACTTGGACTTGGAACTTTATAGAAGTCGGGGTGTCTCATTTTGATTAATAGAAGTCAGGGAATTTTCCAAATGCTAATTTAAATCAACCTGCTCACATTCTCAGTTTATTTTATTGCGTATGATTTGCTTTCTTTGTAGACCTGTTCTTACATATCGGTTTGTTGCACCATTTCTTTTTTGTGAGGATCGACATTTCAAGTCAGATGTATTTGGTGATATATGGTCAAATTAATGATATAGTTGGTCAAACAAAGCTATTTCATTTCTTCATGTTTTTCCTAGCTATTCTGCAGGTCATTCTATTACAAATTTCTTTTGCTATACTTCAAAAAGGTTTAATGTGTCTTTTCAGATGTGGCACAATGAGGCCCTCTCATATATGTTTTCAAATATCTGGGGGGAAAAAAAGCTTAGTGACTAAATGGGAAGAAATTAGGCATATTTACTGTATAAGCAATAGTTACGTTTCAGATTAATCCAAATCTGTTTATTATCATAACACTTTCTATTGTAGTTACTTCTAATATATCCTTAAAACTCCTTTTTATTTGGTGGAAATATTTAATAATTCTTTGTAATTTCAGTGAGCAGCATTACTTTGTCCTAATAAGAAAAGAAAATCTAAAAAAGGCAACTAAGATGGGATTTTTTTTTTTTCTCACATAACCGTAATTGTCAGAAGTAAAAAGTCAGAGATATTCCAAGATTAACTGTATCTAAGTTGCAGAGGAGCTAAAAGGCCAGGGGTTGTACAGCAAATAGCTCTGGGAAACATAATGGCACATATGTATCCTTAATGAACACCTTACATGAAATGACACGCAAGGCTAATGGAAAAGCACAGACTGAGATATTGCTGAAGGTGGAAGCACAAAATGGTTTCTGTGGATTAGTAGGCCCTTAAGGTGGCTTTAATCTGTTGTGAAGACAATCAATTTCCTCATTCCCCACAGGAAATACATTTCAAGGATAGTTCGGCTCATTATTCTCAGGGGGCGGGGCACCTTGTAATCACCTTTAATATAAGTTTATTATATTTCTGTCTCTGCCTGTGCTGAAGTGTAACTTCCTTATTTATAAGGCCAGATATTATTTAATTTCTTTACATATTTTTGTGTGTGTGTGTGTGTGTGTGTGTGTGTGTGTGTGATAGGGTGACTATTTCTGCTTCTCATGCGAATTCCTGCCAGTGTTTTTTTTTATTTTTTATTAAAAACAACACATTTGTCAGATTTGTTTGTCTCTGTCACACAGAAGCACAGCTACATCAAGCTGTCATGCTAGAGGCTGACAAATTCATTTATACACAATATAAAAAACACAAAAAAACACATTGGCTGTCTACTGCTAGAATGTACTGGCATGGTTAGTTTGACAGGGCGGCATCAAATTATGCTTTCATTTTTGCAATAACATTTGCTGAAATAATGATAAGAATATAAACATTAATAACTTTGTTTCTGCCTGCTAAAGTAGTTTTTTGTTTTTGTCTTTGCTCTACTGATTTTACAACTTTAATTTCCTGATTTCCGAGGCACCCAGAGTTTTATACAAGTGTTCTTGTGACAACTCAGGTAATGAAATATCACCACCAGGATTTTTTTGAAGACTAAATTGAGTTTAGGATGTAAAATTCTCCTTCCTCATCACAAAAAAGGAACCTCTTTAAATTGTTTTTTCATGTTCTTAAATGTTGAATAAGCTTCTACACTCAAAAAAATGCCCCCAAAAAAGTTAAAAGCTCTGCATAAGGCATCAGCTGCAATATACCCCTCAGTTTGCCATACTGCTCAAAAAAATGTCAGGTTGAATGATTAACTATCCACCTGCCAGCCTCGGCTGTTTTCACTGTTCTTATATAGAACATCAGAATTTCTCCACAGGCTGTTTTACAGCTCTATTTCGTTTTCAGAGTTGTGTTTTTTATATGTCCCAACCTTATTTTTCAGAGCCTTGACCTATAACTCAGATCATATATGTTTTATGCAGCAGTGAAGGAGAATTTCTCCCTGTGCTGTGGTGTATTTTACAGTTTCAAAATGCTAAGCTATGAAGCTGTAGTAATGGCATTTTCTTTTTTTGAAATCAATTAGCTCTAATTTTTAGATCATGTAAGAAGTCCTTAGACTTTTGTCTTTTAACATTTTCATAAAATCTTTAATTGTTAACAAACTTTTTCAGTACACAAGGAAAAGGACATAATTTATGTTCAAAGATTATAGATCCAGATTTCTGTACCTATAAAGTTCTGACAGTTATGAATTTTACTTTTCATTTTTCCCAAATAATTCTGAATTGTCAGCATCTGAAGAAGCCCTTGTTCCTGTTCTGAAATGATTTGCCATTAGGTCTGGAGAAGAGCAGCTAGCATCTCTGCAGACCCCACATATCTTCCACACAAACTGTTTAGACTTTAACCTTCATATCGGAGCTACAGACCCCTATTTGCAAACAAGAACAGCACCACAGACAGTTCCTCCCTTCAGGGTGTGAATGTGATGAACACCGGATACCAATGCTTATTTACACCAACCCAACATTGTCTTCCTCTTTTGTGAGAATTCATATATTTATAAGATATTTTTAGTCTCCTTGTTTTATATATCTATATTTAAAGGTCACCACTAAGAGCAAATACGGTAGGAACTACTCTGTAATATTCCTTATTTGAGTTTAAAAATTTGAGTTCTGCTTAAAGATTCCTTTACTCAGTCCCACTGTTTTCCAGTACTTATGTTATGTAGTTATTTTTTCAATGCATTTTGTATTATTTGTAAATTTTCTTTCCTTATTGTCACTGTTCAGCTTCCCCTGCAGCTCATTTAGTCACCTGTTTATTGCTCTTGGAATCACTTCCCTGTATAATCATTCCAAATTTCCCTACTTGTGTGGTTTTCTGGTTACTTATAATCAATAATGTTCTCCTGCAACTTTGTTGGCTGGGTTTGATGTTTACGGAACTTTTCCAACTCTTATCTAAACTTATGGTTAGCCTACATACTGGTCTGCCTAACTCCTGTCTAAGTTTAGGACCCATATACTACTGAAATTAGAAGAATTATACTGAATCCCCAAGGAAGCTAACCACAAAGTTTTACAAAACAAGAGTTTGTTTTAGCAGATCTGCCTCACTCTATATGTTTTATGTTGTTCTAAACAACCTTCAAATATAATAGCACTGTTCAGTTTTTAAGATATGTTGAAATAAAGTTGATGTAAAACATTCGGAGAACAAAGATTTGGCCTGATGAAATTCCTGCCTTTTCTTGGAGTTCAAAAGGCAGAAATTTCATGGTACAGTTCAAACATTATAATGTTGTTTATTTCCTTTAATGGAAATATGTAACATACATTAAGGCAGAGAAGGTACCTGTTTAATTTGTTTTCAAATCCACCATACTCGGAGGAATTAAAGAGCCTAATGGTCATTCATTGTTATTCAGCAGTCATATAGCTCTTTAGCAGAGGAGGATCTGTTTATAGAACAGCTATAGTGAAAAATTCTTTAAATCAATTTTTTCTCTGCTGTAAAGAGATTTGTACATTTCTAAAGGAACTGTAAATAGGATGAGAACCAAAAAGTTTTGACTGTTTTTAAAAATAAAATATAGACATTGTTGGTTTTTGAGCAGACATGTTATAGTTGTTGACTACCAAACCAGTGTCTAATGCAAGGGAAATACTGTGCAAAACTGTGTTACTGTAAAACTGCGTTAAAGTCCTTAAGCCTCATTAAAGAACTTAACACCAAATCAAATCTGTCTTTCAAGCTGCCAGATAATAGGAATGGATAATAACATTTTTTTAAACTGAATATTTCCAAGAACCTCTAGTCTTAATAATGTTTCATTCCTATTTTTCTATCTTAAAAAGTTAAATACTAAATGATTAAAACACCAAACCGATAATTTCTTAACTTCATTTAGTTAAATACTTTAAAAATCTTGCAAATGTATCTTATTTTAAAAATAAGGTTGTGTCTTTTTAGGCACCTCAGTCAACTGTGAAGGTTTAAATACCTGAACTGAACATCCCTGTAGACTGAAGACCATCTAATAATCACTGGAGATAAGCTCAGTCCTTCCGATATAGATGAAGATGGATAGACAAACTTTTCACTGTTTGGGCTTTTTCTTTGTCATCACAGTAAACTCAGACACATCCAAGTATAATAGGGAAACACTAACACACAAAAAACTCAGACTAAAATGTTCTGTCCTTTCTGAAAAACAGAATTCATTGCCATCCACCCTACCATCACAACTTGTTTGGAACTGCCTGGGGAACACTGGGAATAATCCAGAGTGCCTTAACTCTGCAGGTCCCAAACTGATAAAGCTATATAGAGCAGATTTACCCAACAATATACAATTACCCAAAGCAGGTCCATCCAGACTGACAGCAAATACAGTGGATTGATTGCCAACTTGAACGTCAGTCACCCAGGAGCAACTTTGTTTTGTTTTTTTCTGCATAAAGTGACAAATCTGAACAAACTATAATCAATTCGTAAAATATTTGTAATCAATTAACTAATCATGTCAAAAAAATAAATAAAATAAAAATCTTCAAAATTGTTCAAATATCTCTTTTCTCTAGTTCTGGTAGAATCCAAAAATAATGATAAACTGGCCTCTTGACTTTTCCTTATATGTAATAACAAACCTTTCTTGAAAGGGACTGTTAAGGAAAACACAACAAGAACTGCATAATGTAGAACTTCTAACAGATGGAAACAACTAATTTAAATCATTCATATGTCGCGTTTTGCATGCTCCATCAATACAACACTTTTCCTTTTTAGACCGACAAGCCTTTTTGCATCAATGCTCATTTAAAACCAATTATCTGCAGTTTTTCTATGAAAAGCTGTTCAACGAATGTTGGGTGGTAACTTGTCATTTAGATTATTCAGACAAATTTGCAATAAAAAAAATATGAGAATTCTCTTCATTGGATCAAAAGTGACAAAAGATAACTGGTTCTAAAATTTATAAAGTTGCTTAAAAAACATCTTATCTATTCAAACTTAAATATTTTAATTAATATCATATACATATCAGTATTATTTTAAACAACATTTGATAACTTGTGTTGTTATAAGTATTGTAGCTGATAAATAATAGCAAATGAAAAATGATTCAATTGTTCAAATTTTCTCAGCTCTGCATGTGCTCATATGCAGAAACCATTAATACAGGACAGGTATGAAATAAAGTCAAGAATGACCTTTTTTTATTTGGTTTGCAGGGGAAGAAAGAGAGACATTAGAGTAAAATATTTTTTTTATGAAATCATAAACCAATTATTAACTTAATAAGATTAAATTAAATCTACTCTACTTGAAACGTTTGTCCCTCTAGCTTTGAAAAATGTGTAAAAAAGATAAATGGCCATTTATGTCAAAGGGGAATCTAAAGTCATGCTGTGATGCATGAAATTTCCAACATCTGATTAATGGACAAGCAAAGATTTCTCAAATTCACTCATATGTGCAGTTTGCAGGGGTCCTGGTGAGTTATGTTTTTTTTTAAAGTATAGGATGACGGCTTTGTGAGGCTTTGACGGGTTCTGTATGAAAATGTAGCTTGTTTTTATTAATGTAGGTCTCCATGCACTCTCCTTTCATCAACTTATCTAACCTTGTCACAACCGAAGGTCCTTTACATCCGCCCTCCACAGTCACATCCTACAGCTGATCATGAATAAATCTGTCCACAAGCAGAGTTATAGGCATTCAAACCTTGTAGTTGCCTGTGAAGCAGGTACACACTTTCCAAATCAACCTGCTGTTGGATTTCATATCTGTCAAACCAATGCCAGCTTTCTCAGGGCACTGCAGCACGTACTTCAAGTAGACCAAGCTGACAAACTCCCATCATAATGTGATGGGAATATGAGCAGCCTTGTTAAGCATGCTGTTCTGGTGTCTCATCCCATATATTTTTTCTGCTATTGCTACTACTCCGAAGGATCTAGATGTTCATTCCTGCAAAAACACGAGAAAACTTTCAGTCAGGATGTCCTGTACACCTCTGGGAAACAGTAACAACTAAAAACGAGGATATCATTTGTCAAAAAGATATAACCAGAGGACATATGACAAATGTAATGTTATCTATGAAAGTGACCTGACTTCTAATTGATAAAGTGATTCCATCTGATTGAAACCAATTCTAATCCCATCTAATTTGGTGTTTTCTTAACGTTGTTCATATTAATTATTCATTCAGATACAAGGGATTACTTAGAAATATGAGACCTGAATAGAAGGAAAAATAATCTGTGCTTTTTCTGTGCTACCCCCTCCTATTGATGGAGGAAATATCAGCACCCTAGCTGCAGTTCAGGGGCGGAGCATGGGTGACCAGCCCTGACCAGAGGATTTCCTGTTTCCCTCAGGGGGTGGCAACATATTACTCCCTAATTATCAATAATTTTTTCCTAATTAAACCTTCTTATTGTTAGTATCATAATCATAAACTGTCAGCAAAAATGTAGTTATACATTTTTATACTAAGATTAAAGCTGACAAATATAGCATGCTTTTTTTTTAGGACTATTTTTTGTGTTTTATGGTAGATATAGGAAAGTTAGTGTCTCTGGATGTCAGCTAGGTCTCTTCTATGTAATTAAAGAACAACTGCTCAACTAATTTTACAGGTATGATAAATTAAATTCCATTAATGTGTTTATGATGATTAATTTAGACAGCAGAAAAGAATAAATATGTGGGTGTATTTAGAAGCAAGGCCTTTATAAAAATGTGGTCTATCTTTAGTGATTCATCTGGAAAATTTCAGATGATGTGGGCGTTCATTTTCCTGATGGTACAGTGTAGAATGACCCTGACCTAGTATTGGTTCCTATCACTGGTCTCTGCCTTGCCTTGTTTCACCTCAAGTTAAGCATGACTTAAAAATGTTATATGAATTCAGTCCACTAACTATAGAGGGAACTGAAGATACTTAAATAATTAGACATTTAGAGGGGTGTAAAATAACTATATTGTTGGTATTTACTTCCACTAAGGTATTAAGTTACATTCAGGGTAACTTCAGTATATTTTTGTGATTTCTTTATTTATTTCAAGGTATGCATTCCTTTTTCTCTAAAATGTGATTTCTTTCTCCTTACTGTACTAGGTTGTTGACTCATAGCCTCTAAAATTGTTGTTAAACCTATTGTTTGATGACATTTGTATTCCATTCGATAGATTAATGTAAGCGAGCAGAGGATTTCAGACTTCCGAGAAGCCACACGGCATCATACCTCCATCACCATGTTTACATTAATAGGCAGATTTCTTTCATCAGTACTTATCTAGATTAAATATTTCAAATATTTTTTTTTTCATTATTAGATTTTTTTTTGTTATGATCTTATAATTAAATGCCTCTAACCAATATAGATTAGGCGCACAGTATTGCTGCTGTAAATATTATTACATTATTACGTATTTAGAAAATTGCCTAAACCCCCCGCATTTATCCATTCACTGCATTTATTTTTTTCCCAGTTTGAATCTAAATATCACTGTGACATAAGATAAGGTTTCAACAGGTGGTGAGATTTTAAATGCAGAGTGATTTAGCAACATAAAATTAAGAGGATTTGCTGATGCATAGTGTTACAGTTGTGCTTGAAAGTTTACATACGTTCCCAATAAAGAATACATAAACACACACACACACACACACACACAAACACACACACACATATACATATGTATACAAACTTTCAAGCACAGTTGTATGTCCATGTGTTAACTCTTTGCTCTTTTATATGTTTAAACATATAAAAGAGCAATTATTCATTTATTTAATAATTACAAAAGTGACAAGGATTTACACTCTTTTGAAAAACAAAAAGAATTCTTTATTTTACATACAAAAGCATTTTTGTTAAATCTGGGTTGGATCAGGATATTCTAACAGTCAGGTTTCTTTTTATTTCTTTATTTCTTTATTTACAAGGGTAATATAATTCGTTGTGTTGCAGAGGACAAATAGATTTTACCTTGATAAATCTCCCATTCATTGTGGTCTGGAGCTGCACTGAGGTGAAGTGCTAAACACTGTTCTACATGTTCCCAATGTTGAACCAGACCATGCTGAAACCTATTAGACCATTCTGAAATAAATAATTTCATTTTTATTCATTCCGCAAGGACTTATGATTGTTGGATTAGCATGCATTGAACAGAACTGAATAAACAGCAACTTTTTTTAGATTTCTTTACCTATTAGGTAATTTAAATCCTCAGTTTCAACCGACACATCAGCATTTTCATACCTGTAAACAAAAAATGTTACCCCTATGTAATAATACTGTGTATAATTATTATTCCCCATGTTTTAAATGAGAAATAGAGATAAATATAAAATAAAAAATACAATTTCCACCTATAATTTCACTGGATTTTACTTCACAAAGAGTTGAAGTTACACTTTGCATTCACTAATATTTATTTTGATAAAATGTTGAGTTTTATAGACAATTAAAAGATTGTTTTTCAAAGCAGATACAAAAGGATCTCCTTTAAGGATACGATTTGACACAGATTTAGTCAACAGGCTACCAAACAATATTGAGCATGAACAAATTTAGTGTTGAAGTGCATCAGCAGAACTGATGTAACTATGTCGTATGGAGAAGGGTCAATGTTTGAGCAGAGGCCACAAACAAAACATCTTTTCCTGAACTCAGAAGAACATCAGACGTGGTCTAAATGTGAACTACAGACAGCCTTACATAGAGATGTTCCTGACAGTATTACCATGGCAACCAAAAATAAAGGTTTTACATCAGTACTGGGAAATAAATAAAGAAAGTAGAATTGTACACCAAGATAATTGTTTTTTTTTTTTACGTCAACAGCTCGTCATGCCATGGTTTGCTGAAGGCCTCCCAAAATTAAATGGAAACGTAACATAACATATTGAAACATACCATTATCTGTAAGTATTCTATTTTTTTTGGACTAAGAAAATAATTTTTTAATGGCTAGAATTCCTTACGTATTATTAGGCTTTTATCAGACAGACAGAATAACAAAATAGATTCGTTTTAATAGCAGGTAGAAAACATTCCCCTAGGTGGGTACGAAATAAAACATAACTACAATGAAGGTGTTCAGATTTACAATCGAGGCAAAATGACCAGTAGAGCTTAAAAAAGAAGTCACATTAACAAACAGTGATCTTTTAAATAGAACTTCAAAACACATTTATTAACAGCAGACATGAAAAAAGTTTGATTTATTTTTGAAACATTCACCAAATACCTCGTTTTATAAGATGATAGGCAAAGCTCATTTTTTTTCTAAATCTGTGACATTTTCTCCAAATCCTCCATGATCAGATCCTGCTCTCTAACAGCGTTTCTACTAGCTAAACAATCGTCCTCCCGCCTTGAACACCCTCCATTCCCTACAAAGAGCGACCCAGCTCTGGACACTGGTCTGCTGTGGGATTTCGGGTGGACTGGGAGCACAGCGTTCCCTCTGATCCGGTGGGAGAAGGTCCTTTGGCGCAGAATGTCAGCGGAGCACAGCTGGAACTTAAAAGCTGCCTGAAAGCCTTTACGGAAGTTTTCATTGAAGAAACCGTAGATGATTGGGTTGATGCTGCTGTTGAAGAAGGCTAACCAGTGAGCAAAAGGGTACACATAGATGTTAATGACACGGTACTGGTGTTCTGTTAAGCTGGCGTAATCGCTCAGCATCATTAGCGTCCATAGAGGCAGCCAGGATAAGATGAAAAGCAAAGCAACAACCAGGAGCATCATTATCACCCTCTTCTTCTTCCGTGTAATTGTCTGACGCGCGTCCATGCTCACTTTTTTACCACTGCCCTCTAATGGGGCACTCCCACTGCCTCCAGCTTGAGGAAGAGTGGTCTTAAAGAGGGTGAAACCAATGCGTGCATACATGATGACGATCAGACTAAGAGGGGCAAGGTAGATGTTGGCAAAGAGGACTGTAGTATAGATCTTCCTCATCTCTTGACTTGGCCAGTTCTCTCTACACCAGTAAAAGGGGCGAGTATCACTTTTGGGACCAAGGACTATTCTCACTGTCTGCTCCTTGGTGACCTGGAGCATGACCCCTGAAGGACACATAATGAACACGGCGAGGACCCAAATGATGACGATAATTAGCTTTGAGGTGGGGATGGTCAGCTTCTGCTTGAAAGGGTAGACGATGCAGCGAAACCTGGTGAAAAGACACATTTTCAAAAAGATTTTTCAGAACCAGGCACAGAGATGAAAGTGACTGGTAACGGAGGATGAAATGCAAATCCTCACCTGTCAACAGCAATGGCAACGAGGGTGAAAACAGATGCTGACACAGAGATCCCTTGAACCATCCCGCTCAGTTTACACACAACGCTGCCAAAGGGCCAGCCTGCAGAAACAGCAACAGAAAAAGCTTTCATAGCACGAGAATAAAAAACAAAGGGCAGTGCTTTAAGAAAAAAACATTCAGATCCCCACAGCTTGAGGGAATTTATGTGAAATTCCAGTAAAAAGTAGAGCCTTGCAGTCAAGTGTCAGCTTTGCACATCTAGGGATTCAAATTTTCTAACAAGTTGATCTAAGTTAGTTAGGGTGTATATAGTATTATATTTACTACATGTTTTAATAATGTCCACTGAAGACTCAAGTCTTTGCTTCATCTATTTCCCTCTCGGGATACCCTACATTTGGTTATCTTTGATTTTCATTAACTTTAACCACCTCCAATGCAAACATTTAAATGTGCATTTATACTTTTGGGAGTATGAATCATCTCATTGGCTCTACTATACATACTGACTTGGAAATCCCTTGACTACCTGTTATGATGTTGTCCACAAGTGTGGTTGGCATGCAGAAGATGCCAACCAGCAGGTCACTGATGGCGAGGTTGAGAATAAACAGATTGGTGACGGTTCGCATGTTCCTGCTGCGCAGCACGATGAAACACACCACACCATTGCCTACCATGCACACCACAAAGTTGAGCAGGTAGGAAACGGTGAAGACTGCAGCCACAGCGGGTTTGTGGAGGTAGAAATCCACATAGGTGACGTTCTGTTGAGGTGAAGACTGGTTTTGCCAGGAGAGGTTCAGCTCCTCCAAGGTGGTATTATAAGCTAGAATCTCAGTCATTGTGGTACCTGGGTGTCAAAAATAAAGAAAGGGAAACCAGACCAGGTAGCTGTGTCATGTATTGGAGGGAATACTGTAAGTCCTTGACATGTAAAGGCAAGTTGTTGAATAAAAACGTCCTCATGAAAGGAACTGAACACCTTGACATTCACAGCAAGATAACAGTCCTGCAGAGTAGGAGAATCATGTTTTTTATAGCATAAAAAAATGCCTCTTGCAAATTTCACCGCAGCTTTATTGCGTCCTTAGATTAATTTATATATCTTGATTAAGACAAGTTTGTGTTCCTTCATTTTACCCTAGAGAACAAGGAGACCTAAATGAACAGGTATTACTTCACACATCCAGTCGTCACCTTTTCTTCTCACCTCCCACTCCTGCATCCTGTAGAGACTGGCCCTTATGAAATCTCTGCTCTGTTTCTGATCTCTCAGCTTTTTTATTCTCTCTGCTGGAAATGCTGGCATTCATTGCAAAACAATTTCCATGTCCAATATTTTGGATTTTCTTTGTTCATTCAAATGCAAAAATAAGGTACAAGAATGTGATCATAACCAAACTGATTATAATTTCTTGTTGGATATCATATGAGAAGTTTCTAATAAGATTCAAGTATTTCCTGAGTGAAACTTGATATGATGTTATATTAACAAAATATTTCTGCAGGATTTGAATTAGCATTTTTAACCTTAAAATAAGATAATTAGATATGATGCACTTGAAATAAGAGACTGTGGTTGTTTTGTTCTTATTTTAAATGTAAATTGTCTTATTTCATTGGAAATGTGTCTCACTTACCTATTCAATACAAGAAAAATTTTCTTATTCTAAGAAAAAAGCCCTACTTAGATTTATATTTTTTGCAATGGGACTTTGATTTGATTGATAAATGTGAAATCTGTACCGATGGAATACTGTGAAAAAGTAACCTTACACTCATATTGCAGCTGATTAAAATAGAACCTGTCTGACCACATGAGGTAGGCTACATTAGGGCATCTCAAAATGAAATAAATTACTGAGAAACAAAGTTTCTAACATCTGTTTATTTTTTGTATTTCCCGAATCACAGTGAGAGCTTTTATGCTGTGAAGAAACGAGGAATAGCAATAACCTTCCAATCAGATTGCCTCGTTTGGATCAGTAAGGGTCACCAGTCCCGACTCTTAGAAAGAGACAAAGCAGAAAACCACTGGAGACCTCCAAAACAAAATTAACTTCTTGACAAAAATCCCTTAAATTACAAAAATATTTTGACTTTTTACACCTGGGGTAAAACTAACATAATTTTATTAAAATAGCATTTTATTGCTTTAATGTTTCAGGACCTGGAGCACTTGTGCACATTGATTGAACAGTCGTAATAAAAAGCTGACCTCTCCAATAAGGCTGCTAAATTCCCTTACATCAAAACCAAAGACTATTTGTCAGTTATTATAAACACATGAAGCTGAACCAGTTATTAGTTATAATCAGATGTAGGAACATAAACATTTCCACATACAGTCAGGTTGGTTTGTGTAGTTTTTTTATTATAATTTTCAGGTTAAACCTTTGTGATTATCAAATTTAAAAGCAGGAATAAAAGTTATCTATGGGGATAAACCAGATCAAACCTTAATATTTTTAAGATCGTCAGTCATGATATCTTTGTCACATTTTTGTTGAAAAAAGGGATTATAGTTCAAATACTTAAAAAAAATTAAATAACTGTATTCAAAGAGTTCAAAGAGAATATAAATATGAAAAAATGTATTGTGTCTGATTATGCTATTAAATATGCTAAAAAATATCTGAAACAAACCATAGCAGATCCTAAAAGTTTCAAAAATTATGATAAAATCAATGCTTTTATCTTAAAGGAAACAGTATTTAAATAATTTGCCTTACCCTGTGTGATTAAAGATGCTTTAAATCCATTTCACAGAAATTCCCCTTCCTTCAGAGCAGGAAAGCCACACGCTTTCATCCTGTGGATCTGCTCAGTGCTCCTGCTAGGGAGAGACTGCTGTTGCACTTATAGGTGAAACACGAGATACACTCTGGAGAGATGCGTTGGGTGGTGTAAGAGTTGGGAGATTTGTATGTTCAGGGGGGCTTATGTGATCTCAATATTATATACAAAAAAGGAAATCTTCCCAAGAACAGGTAATAGCTGTCTGTCTTATAGTTGCCTCAGACATCTGTGCTTTTGGCATCAAATAGGAGACAAGTCATAAATCATCTGTTTGGATGCAGAACCAAATGGTCTGCATTTGGATCTGGAGACATTTCCTCCATCTTTAGTCTGAACTGGTGCACAAGGACATATTGATGCAAAGTTTAGGATGGGAAGAAACATCTCTGAGAGTGGTGGCGTGGGGTCTAGATGTTATTGTACATGCTGTCCAGCAGTATTCTATGACTCATAAAAGATGAAGCCTTGACAGAATAAATGCTTCTGCAATGCGGCATCATTAGGCTCAGTTTTTTCTTTTGCATTAAATACCTAAGGAACAAAACATTTTAATAGGCAGTCTGGTCTTGAAAAGAGGTGAAGCACATCGGGATATGAGAATTTATATAGAGGTGAGCACTATCTGTAGGGGGTGAGACATAATCAGTGCGCCTCAAGCTTAGAGGACATTGGAGGGGTAATGAAAATTCAGATGAGGAGATCGGAGTAGGGATATGACAGGCCTGCTAATGTTAGCAAAATAAATAGAAAGCTTAATTAACATGTCAAAAGGCCTTCAGCACTGACTCTGTAATAAGAGTATTGAGACAGAAGACAGCAGACTGACAGCTGGATTCTTTACATGACGTCTTGCATTGAAAAAAAATGAATTTTGATGAATGCACAAGTTATAAAAGCATCTGGGAAGTTGTCAAAGTTGCACTTAAATAAATCTTTAAGGGTGAAGAAAATACTTTCTTAGTTAACATATAAGTAGCAAGTGGGAATTTAAATTTATATGAAAAACATTTACCCAGTTGGTTAGTCTAAAAGTCTTGGGTTTCCCACTAGTTTTATGTAACAAATTTTAAGGCAAAACTAGCCATTTAAAGCTGACTTAGCCGCAGCCCCATTCCCTGATTAGCACAAACAATTATATTGCACAGATTAGTAGCACACCTAAGTGCCTTTGCCAGGGAGCACATCAAAATCTTTAAAGAGGAATTAGGAATCAAACCCACAACCTCCCAAAAGAAAGGCAAAACTTCCCCGCTATTCATTAAAAAACAGATCAGATAGAGGGGGAGCATAAAAAGGGACAGAAAATGCTACGCCATGTTTGCCAATAACTATCCAAGATAACCAACGTATCTGGAGAATCAAGCAACATCCAAATATAAGATGATGTGGTCAACCATTTTTTCTCTATATTAAAACTTATATACGAAGTGCTTATTGAACTTATTCCTGCGGTTGCCAATGGTAACCATAAAATAACACTGATCAGCCAGCTAATTTAAATACACACTGACATTTATGCAGTGTCCATGTATGGTTGAATATGGGCTAGTAGGGCTTAACAGAGGGGAAGCCTCACGTTTGCAAACCTTGAAATGCAGCTTTGGTTTATAAAGGAAAATTGCTTTGTTTTGTGTGTGCTCGTCGTTTTACAAATCTTTTTTTTTTTTTTTTTTTGTGGCCTTGTGGTAACTTTTAATCTAATAAGAGAGCCTTTTTGGTACTCAAATTCCAATTTAGAGAATTGTACTTGTGCTTTAATATTGACTTTTACAGAAACATAGGATTGAGACATGAGCAGCTGAAGTGAACTTAAAGTAGCTGAGGTGCATCTGTCTTTTATTATATATTCTACATCAAGCTTGTAGAATTTACATATTGCAGATAATGTACTGTAACAATGCAAGTCTCATTTGATGTGAAGCCATAATAAAATAATTTACATAGTAACTCCATATCATGAATATCACAGTTTTCTCATGGGATTTATTTTCAAAGGGAAAGTGAGCATCGCTGTATTTCACTGTTTTTTTATTTCATGAGTGTTAATACAAATAAAAGCACAGCTACACACCCATTAACTGTCCGCCAGATTTTGCACACTATAAAGTAGTGAAATAAATTGAATTTAGCTCAATCTACATTTAATCTTTGTTTATGTTTTCTACATTCTGGAACATATTACATTGTGCTTCTTTTCAGGAACCAATCCCATTTTTTTTATTCCCCTAAATAGATTTTGCACAGGAATTTATTACAGTAAATATCTGTGTTGTCTCAGACATTGTCTCTCCTGAGCAATAAAAGCTTTGATGTGGATTTCATGTTTGTTTGCTTTTTTTTCTGTCAAACATTGGCGTAAAATTATTTTTATTTCTTGCAGATTTATCATTTTTATCAGCCTATATTTACTCCTGACATAAATTGAGACTGATATCCATGGAAAGATAATCAATCATATAAACAGGGTACCAATTACGGTATAAACAATTTTTTTTTTATCATTTCTGGCAATCATTTTCCAGCTTTACATCTGGTCATCTTATTAATTATCTTAAGTGATAAGCTTCAAGTTAGTGTTTTGAAGGCCTTCTTGCCATGTCTCTAATCTTTTATTGCCTCCACTGGCTCTCTTTTGGCAGCTTGTGTTCATAAACATCGAATTTCCAATCAGAAGAAATTAAGAAGTTTGTGAGAATTAAATCGAAATAGGTTATTTTTCTTAAAATAAGTGAATTTTTTCTTAAATTGAAAATTAAGTGGGGGAAAAAACCTTCGCGATATATATACACTCTAAATTAGTCTTTATCTACAGTCAAATCACTTGCATAGGACAGTTGAGGTTAAGGAACATTGTTTTTGTCATGATTGGAAGTCATTAAGTCGACCAAAAACCAAAAGCAGTTTTTTTCTTTTTCTTTTTTAAAGAATAAAGCTAAATACAGCATGTTCAGAAAAAAGCTCAAACTAAGTAAGTATGTGAGAAGAAAGTAAAAAAATCAGACAAAAACAAGGGATTGACACATGGGCAACAGGGAGACTGTAGGAGGCAGCAGGATGCACAGCGGGAGGACTGCAAGACAGAAAACAGAAGGATCTGAAAGGGAATAAGAGCCCAGAAAGTTTGAGACTGAATCTGTAAATATTTTTTCCTCGAATTAATAATGTGTCTTTATATCAGTTATTTCTGCGTGTTTTATATGGTATATTTTTTTGTTAATCTGCACAATATAAATAAACAAAGAGCTGGCGGTAAATAAACAAAGAGCCGGTGTTGCAGTTGTCCAGAGGGAATAGCTTGAATAAGAAGGTAAAAGGAAAATGAGAACACGCATATTACCTAGAGAAGAAACCTTTCCTACTTTTAAAATGGCAAAACAAAATGAGGGACACATGACAAAGAGAAAAATAATTATTGGAAGTAAAACACGAGTAGGCACCAAACCTAAACATTCACTACATAAAAAATGATAAAATTTCCACAGGCAGTAAATTTCTTTCTTGGTCAATTCACATCTGAAACTCAAATTCAATTCAGTCAAATGTTACTTAATTCAACTCAACAATACTTTATTGATCCTGCAGGGGTATCAAATATTAAAATATCAAAAGTGCATCCTGAGTGACACAGTGATGTGTCCAAACAGTGGGAATGAGCTAAAGACGGATGTACTGTGACACTTCTGCATTAGATTGGCAGAATGAAAGCAATCCATCCTAGGATACAGAAATCATTCAATGAGGATGATGTGAAGTAAATTTCTGCAAGCAGCAGCACTACTTGGACAGCTCTTCATATAACAAACATTATTTGAACAGTATGGTGTATGGAGAAGTAAAATTTATCTCTCCTATGTATTTTGTGCATGCCTTATTCTAAAGTAATTCACACAGATTTCAGAATTTATCTGTGCAATGATTTTTTCTCTTACATTAATGCAGTTTTTGCTCTTTCCCCATCTTTAACATATATAAGCTAAAAAAAAAGACTTGAAAAATATCGCAACTAAAATAAATCTAACATGTTGACAATGACCCGAAGCACACAGCCAGGATAACCAAGGAGTGGCTCTGTAAGAAGCATTTCAAGGTTCTGATGTGGCCTAGCCAGTCTCCAGACCTAAACACAATAGAGAATCTTTGGAGGGAGCTCAAACTCCATGTTTCTCAGCATCAGCCCAGAAACCTGACTGATCTAGAGAAGATCTGTGTGGAGGAGTGGGCCAAAATCCCTCCTGCAGTGTGTGCAAACCTGGTGAAAAACTACAGGAAAAGCTTGACCTCAGTAATTGCAAATAAAGCTACTGTACCAAACATTAACATTGATTTTCTCAGTTGCTCAAATACATATTTGCAGCTATATCATACAAATAAATAGTTAAAAAATGGTGTCTGTCACAGTGGACATGCACCTACTGTACGATGACAATTTCAGACCCACCATGACTTGCAAAATAGCAGGGTGTTTAAATACTTATTTTCCTCAATGTAGCTTAAATCAAAAATCATCTTCACCCCCTCTATCTATTGGCAGCCTTGGTTGGCTGGAGATTAGATTTTATAAAAAGCCAGTGCTTCCCTTTTGAATCAAGACAGCTTATCTTTCTACGCTGTTGAAGAGGAAGACAGATACACAACAATCTGGTGACTGTATGAGATTCTGTGAATTAAAATAAGCAATATCAGGATGTTACTTTGAAAACTGGGTATGACTAAACAAACTATCAAACTTGCCTTATCTAAGAAAAAGTCCAACTTTTCAATATCATAGAAAACATTTGTATCATTGTGAGTTTGTCACCTGGAGGAAAAAGACACACTCCTTGTTATTTCACTTCCGTGTAAAACCATTTTTGACAAGTTGTTTTTCTTTGCACCTTGTAAGGACAGCATGTAGCACTCCGGTTGTCACTGGGTCACACTGTGTGAAAGAGTAAATCTAACGTCTGATCCTCTGCTGTAAACATGCTGCAATATGATTTTAAAGCATTATTTCTATGAAACCGAGATTTGAGGGTTTTTTTTCTGAATAGGCGCACATCATGAACAGTCTAATGAAACAGGACTAATATTTCCAGGAAAAGAGAAAACAATAAAGGCAGGGTGGCTCTGCTGAGCTGCTTGAATGCCCTGAGGGAAGCCACACTAATGGTCTCTCTTGACAGACAAATGACAAGATGTGAAGTGTTTACTAAAGCCATCACTCTTGGCTGTTGCGATCCTCAGAGACCACCTTATTGAAGGGGTGAGTGTTACGTCCTGGTTAATTTATTCAAATGTTAAAGCTGAAAGGCTGTAAAACCTGCATGCAGCTCAGGTTAACTCTTAACAAATGTTATTATTTCAACAATAATCTCAAAGAAATTGTTAGGTTTCTGTTTCTGTTATGTTTATTCTTTTGGGAGTTCAGTTTTGCTTTGCTCTTTGTTTTATAGTTTTTTATGGTTTAATTCTTAGTTTATTGTGTTCTTTGGTTTTTCTTAGTAACTGTCTTAGTCTTGGTTCTGTAATGTTTTCTTTTTTGTGTTTGGTTTTACTTTGCTCCATGTTTTATAGTCTTAGGTGTTTAATTGTTATTTTGTTTTGTTTTCTAGTTATTTTCATTCTTCCAGGTTTTTATTTGTTGCCCTCTGCTGCCCTCCTGTGTTCTCCTTTTTCCTAGCTCCTTTTCTGTTCTGCTCTGTGCACACCTGTTCCCAATCTGCTCATTAGCCCTCTCTTTGTTTCAGTCTGCTATAAATACTCTCTCTCTTCAGTTCTTCTTTGCTGGGTCCTCGTCTAACTTCCTCCAACTCGTCTCTCTAAGCCTTCCTCCTTATAGTGATCCTCCTGATGTCTCCATGGTTTCTGGTTATTTTTGACTTGTTTTCATGTTTTGATTTTTTTGAATTCTTTTGGACTCCTGTTTTCCTGTTAGTTTTTGGACTATGTTTTCTTTTTTTGCAGGTTTTTGGATTCCTGTTTTCCTGTTGGTTTGGACTTTGTGTTTTCATCTTTGGATTTTGGATTACCTGCCTCTGTTCTCAGTTTACTATCAGAAAATCCACAAGAAATTCCCCTCTGCCTTTCTGCCTCTGCTTTTGGGTCAACTATCCATAACAAAATCTTGACAGAAATTCATTAAGGATGACTAGACCACTGGAATTTTTACATGGTGATTCATATTTTGTTTGTGTATCACGTTCAAAAATGTTTTTCCAGAAAGTGATCTTTTAGAAAACAGCCACCTCATTGGACCTATGAGCTGATTTTATGCAGACAATTTAATTTCCCAGGAAAAGGAAGATTTTGCATTTCAGGTAAACACAGATTCTGCAAAAAAAAAAAACTTTTTAAACAAAATGATCAACAAAAGTGTGTATTCCTTTTGATAAATAGGAAGGACACCCTCATTTCAAATGACTGAAATAACTGCAGTGAGAAGCTTCTTGCAGCTAGTCTGAGGAAAAGTTAGTCCAGGATTGAGGCTCTATGAGATCAATATCTGGAAATGGCCATGGTCAAGGACTTTCTTTTATATGCTGTGATTTTTTTTTTTGTTATTAATTTTTTTTTTTTTTTGTGATTGGGTGCTTTTGATTGTTGTTATGAGTAGGGATCCGGATCTTTTTCAGTCACATTTTATCCACAGATTGTCATACTTGGAAGAATTTAAGACAGATTATACGCTTAGATGACCATCAAATCATTCCTTCCTTCTATCTTTCCATCTTTAGACTAATTGGATTGAAGAACATCTTTCTTTGTTCTCTTTGGCAGAACTTGTATCTGGTCTTCCTGTTTTTCTCAGCGAGCAAATGTTACCTCATGCCACCTTCCTATTAAAAGGTCAACTTGTATAGCTTCTATCTGTACAGGCGGGCTATTTAATCTAAGAGGTATAAAAGGAGCTTCTAGTAAGTGCTTTTATTTCTTTAGAGATCTTGTGCTCTCAGGGTGAACCTGCTTAGATGGGGACACCTGTTGTAATTTCTTTGGAAATGATTGCAATGGCTCATGAAAGCTCCTTAAATCCCCAACCTCACCCAAAAGCTGCAATGCTGTTCTTGTTGAAACCTTTAAGGTTGTATTTATAGAGCCATCTTTGATAAATTAGACTTTAACTGAAAAGTTCATTCATTTTAGTGACTCAATTCACCAAGTGAAAGACATCATAAAGACCAGTCACACAGAGTGATACTTTTCAGTCTTTTAATAATACCGACTTGTCTGCTCAGAGCGAATAGCATAATTAGGTTCTCTCTGCTTTTTTTCATAGTAGCTTCATCTGGTCTGTTCCTGTTTGAATGTGACACCGTCCTGGAGAGAAATATCAGCTGTGCTGCTGCTGCCATTAACACCTTTGTTTATAGATGTTTGAGATTGGCCTGTTTTACAGTGTAGTCCTGTTTCTCTGACTGTGACTAACTGGATGTGCTCGCTTTCATCCTCTGACATGGGAGCTGGCTCAGACCTGATCTGCCTGGCTATGTCTTCCCTGGATGGGCCCGCCTGTGGAGCTACCTAACAGTTACCTGTTATATATCTGCTTTTTTTCTATGTCTGCTTCTGTCTCCTTGAACCCCAGTCGGCCCCAAGACATGTGATGGGAATTCGTGCTATATAAATAAACTGAACTGAAACAGAATAATAAAAACATGAAATTTAAGATTAAAATATTTAATTGGACCAAGAAATACAGAGTTTAAGGCAGAAATGTATGCTTTATAAAAAACATTTTTTTTTACCTTCTTAAAGGTTCTTGCCAAATGTAGTTCTTTTTTTCTGAAAAACAATCCTCATGGGAACATATTTTAATTTATTTATTATGACTGAACATCTCTTATTTGCAGGTAACAAATAAGTATTGTTTTTCTTTTTCATCCGAAACAGGATGGGTCATAGCAACACAATGAGGACCCCTGATTTGGTTGACATGTGTGCACATATGTGCAGCTGAGTAACCTGACACATCAGATAAAATGCCTCATAGTATTCTACTCTACATTCTGAACATTTATATTAGTGCCTACCATTTTAAACCTGGTCACCTCTATCGAAGCACCACTGTTCAGTTTGCAATTGGTTTTTCAACAAACTGTTTCATTCCCAATCATTTACATTTTTTTTTATTATTATTATTGGTTTGATACCTGTGCATTATGTGTATTCACATAAATGATATGGAAATTTTGAAATTCATTCTATGACAAGGATTTTAACACCTAAAACAGTCTCTCTCATATTTCCATGAAGCAGACCCCCATCTGTCTCTTCTAAGTACTGTAAAATTAAACAACTTACAAGGGGTTATGTTAATAAAACCATAAGCAGGATTTGATGGTTTTAAAGCCATTTCCTTTCAATCTAAATCTACTAAAGTCTTTAAATGAAGGCAGTGCTGGTTTAATTTCTGGGCTGTTTATAGAAGAGGCACCACTGCCCCCTGGAGCCAAAACATGAAGCTAATTTAGCACCAAGTAGTTTCAGCTTTCCTCTTATTTCCAGTTATGAAAATGTAATGATTAACAATGCAACATTTAGAAGAAAAAGTCATGTGCCGAGTGAAATCGTGATCCAGAGTTGCTCTGTAAATTAATTTGTCTTTTCCTTCAGAGCTTTAATGCCTTCATCATTACTCATAAGTTACTTCTATAACATCTGCTGTATTATAGTGAAAAAGGGAAAAAACTTTTAATTATTCTGCTTCTATAGAATCTATGCAGCTGTCTTCCCTCCTCTTTACTGTAAGATCAACATGACATGATGCATTAATGCTGTATACAGATATAGAGCCAATTACTTAAAAAAGCAGCAGTAAAACATCTGTTATCTAAAGTAATGTTATCCAGACTTTCTAAAGTAACCTTTTTTAAGTGAACATTATCATCTTTCAATGGCCCTTGATTTCTAAACTTGTTTAGATGCTAAAACCAATGACTGTGGAGAAGGCAAACACTCAGACCATCCCATCTGTTCCAGTTCCTAGGAACCATCCACTCTCTGGACCTAAGGTGGTCTCCACACACAGAGATTTTTTTTCTACACAAACTCAAGAGTGAAAACCTTCTAGTCATTTTCTAAAAGGCCAGTATTCATTCATTACTGTATTTGGCTTATCCATGAAACCAGTCAGGTCCAGAATGCAGCAGACAATCTGGTCCATGCAGCTCATATTTTTTTTTTTTTTTTTTTTTTTATATCAGGCCACTTTAGCATCATCAGGTCTTTAGACGGCGGTTCAACTGTATGAATTAAATCTGGATTTCATAATTTACTTTACAAAAAATATAACTTTACTCTTATTTTGTGGTCTTAGCCACTTTTTACACTTAGGAGTGTATACCTTTATTTTAGAGATCGATCAATATAGGTTTTTTAAGGCCGATGCTGATTAAAATTATTCTGATAGTCTAACTGATCACAGATATGTGCTGCTAGTATTTTTAGGTCGATTCATGAAGCCAGTATTTTTTCCCCCCTCTGATAATAAAGAAATTAATGGCTACTAAATGCAGAGAAGGCAAATACATATACTTCAACTAATCTTATCCATGGTGACTGAATGCATTAATGAATTGGTGAACATCCGCATGTATTGCTAGATACTGATAAAACCAATTGTAGCCCATAAATATTAGTGCATCAGTCAGGCCAGGAATCAAACCTGGAACCTTCTTGCTGCAAGGCAGCAGTGCTGCCCACTGCACCACTGAGCAGCCCATCAAGTCAAATTTGTCACCAATCCTGGCCAGATAAGCTGATTCTAAATATCTTCTCTTTGAGTATCAAAGAGAAGATATGTCTTTAACTTTGTAACCTGCACTAGCTTACAAAAGCACACAAATTTCAGTGTTTTCTCATAGGTTTCTATTTATAGGCCAGCAAAAAGAAGCGCATCACTGTAAAAAAAAAAAAAAAAAAAAAAAAGAGCAGAATGGCCAATTTGTTGTAAAAATAATCTTTTCTTCAAATGTAAACATAAAAAAGCTGATGGTGGATCTTAGCTGACACAGTGGGACCCATTAAGGAGTCCTGCCTTTCACAACAGTAGCTGTAAACCAAGGTGGATCAAAATGAGGACAGAACACTCATTATCTGGTATCAAGAAAGCAACATGTAAAGCTTTGCAGGACAGACAGTGTCAAAAAGACAAATACCCACTACTTGAAGGGATTTTTAAAGATAAGCCTTTCCAGTTCCTGAGCATTCGGATGAAGGTGGTGACACTAATCAGACAGCTGTTCCAAACTATGAGAAGCCTCTAAAAATCAGGGAAATTGGCATGCATGCAACTTTTAGACCTACATTCAAAAATCTAACATTCAAAAAAAAAACAACAGATATTTAAGAATTATTCAGATTGTTTTATTGCTCATTTAAAACTACATCATAGAAAAAACACTGACACTTTCATTCCTTCAGAGTAACCTGACTGTTTAGCACATTAGATGCTGGTACAAAACCGGTGTCAGCGTTACAGCATAAAAATATCGTTACAATTATGGATTTAGAACAAGACAGGTCGGAGTGTAAGATACACAGATAACAGAACAAAGAGGAAGACATTGTGTTTTCTGGGATAGAGCAACGTTAACAGTCATTAGCTTCACATTTATTACAGAATACTGATGCAACAATGAGAGATGAATCTGAGATGCTTATAATAAAAATCTATGACAAAATAGATGTGCATGAGCATATTGTAAGGTAATAAATATGTTTTTACAGTTCAAATGATTTGAATGCATCACACACAGACATAAATTATTCAATTTTGCATCAGTTAAATCAGACTGGTACCGGTGATTTGCATAATCAAGTTATTTTAGCAATGCAGGAACATTTGAAATAATGTACTTTATTTTGCTCAATGAAATGCTAATACAGTGCTGTCAAAAGGTATTTGCTTTTTTTTTTTTTTACAGATTTTTAGCTGGAAAATTAAAATATTCCAATTCCACATAGCCTTAAGTGAAAAAGTATTTGTCCCTCTTGTTAATTCATTAATTAACTCCGATTAAGCATTTTGGGATTGAAATTAAGAAAAAATAAATAAAAAAATCATCAACAGCCACATACAGGCCTGATTACTGCCTGACGTAAAGGATAAAAAAAAAAAATTGAGTCATGGAGGTCTAAACAGAAAGTTAGCTAAATTTTAAGGGGCAACAAATCATTCAATATCAAGAAAATAAAAATTACACGACAAGTTATGTTACTTAGTTCCATCAGTTTACCATTGGTCACAAAGTCACTGCTTAAAAGTGTAGTGGATGATTTTCTTTTCCGGATGGATCATCAAAATAAGTGGTCCTCCTAATTGTCAATCATTCTGGTGATATGTTTACGTAAGGCCGTCCTACTTGCTCGTCCCCATTTTCACTTACCGATGGCGAGTCTGACATAGTGGAAAAACTACAAATCTTCTGGAAAGTAAACTTGTATGAGCGATGCAAACAGCAGCTTTTTAACAGAGCAAGCAGGAGCCCATTTCTCCACATGCACGCTCTGTTTAAAAGAGTTTAATAGGCTTTCCCTCTCTGGAGCGGGTGCAGGGTTGTGCATGTGCAGTGGAGAGGGCGGGTCTTTTATAAAATTCGCAAAAATCCTCAACTAAATCTTTAAATGAAAGAAAAAACACCCAAAAAAAATCCCTGCTAACTAAAAAGGGCCATTCTAACATTTCTAAAAACAAACAAAAAAACAAAACATCTAGATCATCCCAATGACTTTGAGGGAACTATACTAACGCCTGAAAGGACAAAACAGTGAAGCTTTTTTAGAAGTATATTTGTCAACATATCTGGTGGGGGGGGAAAAAATGACAAACAAAATAATACAAGAAAAAAAAGCATTTCAGTGAAAAAATAAACACCTACCATCAACAATCTTGGCAGTAGTGTAATGGTCTGGGGATACTTTGCTAAATGGATCCAGACATTCTGTGTGGCCATCAGTTTGTGAACTTAAGGACGAGCAAAGCTGAGTTATGCAGCAGGACAATCAACATTTAAAACAGTGCAGTTAGTTAATCTAAGGAAGGTTTACACTTAATATCGATTGGGATGCTATTCCATTTCTTTGTGAAGTAAAAAAACTGATCATCATTAATGTAAAAAAGCTTTAGAGGGCAATTACATATTCATGAAAGGCTCTGCTGATTTTATGAGAAAACTGCATTTTGTGTTTACAGAGCTTTTTTCTTTAAAATTTAGTGATAAAAAAACAAAAACAAAAACAGTCTGTAAGTTGGCAAATAGTTGTTTTCAGCACTGTACGTCTTCTTTGACTCCCTACTCCAAACAATCTTCCACCACCGGTCACACACTGAGTCTGAATTTAAATTTGCATTATAAAAAAAAAAAAAAAAAAAGAATGAATACCTCAAAATTACTTCAAGATTAAATATTAATCAAATTACAAGTCTCTGGATAAAAATTGCATTGCAAATTTAAAGCTACTGAATCAAACAGCTGATTGTCTTGCGAGCGAATGTTACATTGAATTAAACAGACAAGCTAGAAGCCATTTCTCCTCACCGCAAGGGTTTCAATATATCAACAAAGGGACAATGTTTTCTCATATATATTAATGCCATGTTCAGTTATTCAAATGCAAACTTCAAAGTATCACCTTTTCCTTGAAAACTGGGTGGATTTACCTTGTAATATATATCCGTTATTTAACATTTCATGATGAAAACACAACAAAATAAGTAAAAAAAAAAAAAATAAGAGGATTCTGACATGTATACAGTGCCAAATTAGGATAGGAGAATTAAATTACTGCTTGATCACAAATCATTGCATAAAAGATACATATCACTTATTTCAAACATGTCTGGCACCTACAGAGAAGAAGAGGTAGAGCTACATTAAGGTTTTCATACATCTACTACCCTGGAGTCAGGGAAAAGACAGCCGAGTGGAAACAGACCACAGAGAAGACATCTGAAACTAAATATTTCCACCCCTTACAGGAAACTCAACCCACTGAGAGTGATATGAGAATAAATATAAAGCAAGGGAAGAAATGATTTTAAAAAAAGAGAAGATGAAAACCTTTGTGTGTTATTTTTAAATTGCTGGAACTATGAAAAAAAATCAGAAATATTTTCACACCCTTGAACCAAACATAAAGTAGCTTGTTACTCTGCATAGGTGACTTTATAGCCCTTTTGTTCACAACATGTAAACGGCAGAATCTAATGTTCAGATGATGATTTCAGCAGCTTAGAAAGAAGAAAACTTGTCTTCATTTGTTCTATTAAAAAAAATTTAATAAAATAAACCTTTGGGAATGATTTGAACAGCAAAAACGGAGTTGAATGTATGGTTTAGTTGCCATAGCTTCCTGAACCTTTGCTTGTGTCCACAGATGTTAAGATTGATGATGACTAAATTAGTAGTTTTAAAGCGAATTCAGATAATATTTAGGAGCCGTGTTGATTTTAAAGCCAATGACGCAACGTCTCTATAGAAATTCAGTACCAACAAAGTGTTAAGACAAATACTCCCGCCGTTCTGATTCAAATCCGTTTGCTAACTTTAACCGAAATACCACTACAAATCGGCACTGTGGTAATAAAAGAAAATTAAATAAAATAAGAGGATGGCTAAGTTTGCAGCGTCATGCTGTTTCTTTAAATTTTCATGTCACAGTTCAGTTTCAGACTTCTTCCTCCGGAGGAAACCATTGTTCTCCAGGTCAATCTGAATCGTAGGTGAACCGCTGCCAACACTGTGAAAAAGGAAAGAAAACAATGACATGAAGTTTATTCCCTATGTTTACATCCCTTTAACTTCCACAGATTTTGTCACTTAGCCATTTAAACAAATGCGGATTTTTGTTTTTCAAAGAAAAATCTGAAACAGTGTGGTCTGACTTTGGATTCAGTCAGGCTTTCGACTTTTGTATTTAACAAAAAAGTGGAACATGCTTTTTTGATAAGATAAAAGCAAAACTAAAACTTTTTATTTTGCATATCAAGCTATGGTGTCCTATGATGACCAAAAAAGAGGTGGATCCAGGAAGAAAGCTTACTTGAGTCTCCCAAAAAAACCTGAGGCTGAGAAAGAATTCACCTGATAAGAAATATAAAGAAGGGCTAAAACCATTTTTCGCATTAATTGTTATTTATGGATTATTGAAATAATTTTCAACTAATCTATTATTGATTTATCTTTAACTGGAGTATAGACTCTTAAATATGCTTTAGCTGACAAAGCGACCCACTTAGAGCAGTAATTATCTCAAGATTGTAAATAAACCATATAATATTGCAATTAAAGATTTTTAAAAAAATCTTCTGTCAATATGCTCTATCCAGAACTCCTCAAGTGGAAAAGCTTTAGTTTCACCTGGTTTAATTTCATGAAAAAAAGTCTTCTTTAAGGAGCCTTTTGCAATCAGATTATTAATTGATTAATCAAAATAATTATCGACAGATTAATGGAATGGCAAAATACTCATTAGTTGCAGCCCTGATATAAAACCAGTGTGACCGCAGAGGGATTTGTTGGAATGGCCTAGTCAAAGTTCAAACTTTAGATTAACTGAGAATCTTGGGCTATGCTTTTATAACATACAGAGGGTTGGATTAAAAACTAATGCCGCTCAGTTTTAATTGCAAAAAAATAATGAAAATCATTTTCCTTATGATCCATACATTTATGATTGTGATTGTAGCATCTGTAACAAATATAACAGAGTTTAAAGGAAGTATGTGTTTGAACAGCTATGCAGAAGGAGGTTCGTACTCACTCACACAGTGGGTCTGCGGAAGTAGTGTTCAGCACGGTGAATGGGGGTTAAGGAAAGTTTTCGCATGATCTCCTGGAGAAAAGAAGCAAAAAGTTAATGACAAGTTCATACATTTCAATTAAAAGGCAAAAGCAGAAATATGAAAACAGGAAAAAAAGCAAGCACTGCAAAGCTTCTTTCAGGGGCATGTTATCCGAAGTGCTATTAATTTAAACAAAGTTAGAGAAGCAGTGAAGCGCTGAGCATGAAGCTTGTGAAGTTCTGAGCATGAAGCTTGTGAAGTTCTGAGCAGCTGTTGGAGCCGGAGCAAAGCAAACCCTGACTAGTACTCACTATCCTCAGATTTATCCCCCAACATTGGCTCCTGTTCCATCATATCCATAGAGATTTTTATAGAGGGGATATTTTCATTGTAGGGGTAGTCGGACTGTGGGAGGATGGAGGGACAACATTAACGCTGGAGATCTACTTTCTGACACATCACTTCAACAGTGGATAACACAAAATGTCCTTTTTCCACATGTGGATATTTAACTACTGTTACTTACAAAATCCATTTCACTATCAATGCTTCCCTTCTTCTTGTTTTTCTTCTTTTTCTCATCCTCCTTCTTCTTCTTGTCCTTCTCTGGGATCACATCGTCCAGGTAGCTGAGGTCATGTTGGGAGAACACGAAGTCCATGGCCTTTCGGACGGCGACTAACGCCAGAATCTATGAACAAGAGGAGCAGTGAAATTATTCTCAACGCCTGCTACCGGGAGCTCCGTTTTCACTCAGCTACACAGCAGCCGATCCTCACCATAACTGGGAAAATGATTGCAGCAACGGTAGACTTGAGGACCCAGAGAAGGGCCAAACAGAGGGCCTGGATGAAGGTGAAAAGGTGGATACGTCTCTGGGGGACGTGGCGCAGGTAGATCAGGTCTGGTTGGTGCTTGGCAGGCATGAGGAGCAGCTGCAGACGGTCCATGAACTGCAGCACGGAAACACAATAATGTTATTGAAAGTTTTTGTAATGGTAATGATCAGAAAATTTGGATGCCCATTTTTAATCAGCCCCCTAAATTAATAAGCTCCTTATGCTGCAACTACAGATGCAAGACTGCTGGGGTATTTTTCCTTCTCCCCCCAATTATTCTTTAAAAATTTTCTCAGAATAAGTGGGACTGAAAAACAGGTTTAATTGAAGCACAGTTTTCAAGCCTAGGCACAGCTTCTGAAATTCTGCACCTTTCTAACACAGATATCTACATTGATGTAAACCTTTAGATTGAAGCTCTGACTGGTTGTTAAGCGAGAAGATTGAAGCTTTGACTCAAATAGAGTTTTTTCTGAAGTAGTTTTCGACATTTTTTGTTAATCACACCAACTCTTCTGTTTCCCTACTCTTTTTTTTTTTTATAGTTTTTACGGCACTAGTGGCTTATTTTTATAGACGGTAGGCTGACAGGAAAGGGGTTATGACAGCGGGAATTGCGAAGCCGGGTTGCCCGTGTCGAGGACTAAGGCCTCCATACATGGGTCCTGTGAGCTAATCACTGTTTCCCTTCCCTTTTATGCACTAATTAACAACTGATCTGAAATACGCTAAAATTAATCACTGCTGTGAGAAAAAGTCAGGGCTGTAATTAAAACAAATGCTTCCATAACTATGATGAATAATTAAAGACAAGAAGATAAAATAGTATTTTATTGTGAGTGTCATTGCTAGTTAGAGGTGTCTAAGCAACGTGCAACAACTCACCTGTACACCATTGAGAGATGCCACACCCATGTAGAGGAAGACACCATAGAGCACAGGCATGGGGATGAACTGCAGACCATAGAGCAGGAAAATATCCATATAATACATGTTGACTGCAGGATTATCAGTTTGAGCTAAACAATAAGTGAGCTTTATAGTTTTGTGCGATAAAGCTTCTACTATTTAGAACAGAAAGGTAGTTTTGTGTCTTCAGTGCATTTTTCAAAGCAGCTAAAACAGCCTTTCAGTGGATACACTTGGTTTGCAGTCACTGCTGTTTCTTTATGTTTTGAATGTCTAGTAGTCATGTAGCTTTGTCAACTTTAAACGTGAAAAAAAAAAGAGAAAGATGTATGATTTTAGATTATGAAAGGCTAATACATAAAATACCACCATACAATCAAACACATCTTAATAAACCACATGAGAAAACAGTAGGAGGGGAGTCTATAAAATGTCCACAAGGGGGAGCAGCAGCTTCAACATCATCAACTCAGTCCTCTGCCAGCTTAGTGGGAGAATGGAAACTCTACACTCTTCTGCAATTGGAGCTTAAAGTCCTGATGAATGTCCCTAGTTCACATTGAATTAGTTCAGGTCGAGGGGCTTCTAATCGGATGAAGGAAAGATTTTCAATGATTTAAGAAAAATAAACCAAGTGACGAGAGCTTGTCCTAAAAGAGGAGGACCGTAATCCACATTTCCATGGGAGAATTAGGACCTGGACGGAATACCTTGAGGATAGGAGCCATGAAGACAGAGAGTCCCGTCAGGAGGAACACAGAGATGCCAGTGACTCTTTGTTCCCTGGACAGGAGGAACGACAGAAAAAAAGATTAAAAACAAGAAAATCAGCATTGGATGAAAAAACTGGTTTGGTCATATGGAGGAAATTCCAAACAGCTGTTCAAACCTAGAAATCCTAGAGTACTGAAACTTTATTCTGAGATTTTAAGCATTTAAAAACAATGGGAAAAAGTTAGTTAAACTAATGTTACAGAACTAATGCTCATCAGAAAGCAGCAGAAGCCACATTTTGACTGATTTAAACTATAAGGAAAATGTTTCTCCGACCTCTTTGAAACAGCTATTTGTTCGGTTTGCACTCCAAATATATCCACATACCACACATTAGTAAAAGAAATGTCAATAAATAAATCTTTTTCATGTTAACGAGCATTAATGTGTCAACTGACCTGACGCCCAGGAACTTGGGCTGCTCTCCGGGGGCGGAGGTCTGCGTCTCCATTTTCAGAGAATCGATGTGGGCGATGGAGATGACGGTGGCAGCTACGTACCATGGCAGCCCCATGAAGGAGCACAGGATCATCAGGATGGCCACCCAGAACAGGTCCAGGTGATACCCTGCCCCTTTCTGGGAATGGGTAGGAGAGATGAGAGAGAAGGCAACACCAGGTGGTTATAGAGGAGCCTACTAGAGGTTATTGGTTCTAATGTTGTTGCATCTTGATTGTTTCTCTCGTATGCTTTAAAAAGTTTACATAGCAAAAGATGAAACCAGAAGATTTAATGTATTATGAACTTTATGAGGAGGATCAATTAAAATTATACATTTATCTTAAGTAAATATCTGAAAAGTACATTCCCTGGACAATGAAAAACTCATAAATGTTCAAATCTAGATTAACAGTTTAACGAGGTCATTCTTGGTCATAAATAGATTAAGGTATAAAAAAAAATTTAGTGCAGGTCTGAGCTACTACCCTCTCCCTGCTGAAAAAAGGTTCCAACAGCATGCTGCTGCCACCACCATGTTTCATTATTAGGATGGTGTTTTTAGAATGAAGCGCAGCTTAAGAGGTTTTGTAGGTTAAAGAAATGTAATTAGGATCTCATCTGATCAAAGCTTCTTTCCTTCCACTTCACCATTATGCACTACGGCGTGTTGGTTTATCCAATAGAATCCCAGTAAGACACAGGGAAGGATGTGGTTGTATTGTTACAAAATGTGTTCAAAACCATTAATACTTTTGCAATGCACTGTATTTAACTATTTAGGAAGAAATACAATTCAACAAAATGGCAAAGTTTCAAGCTTTAATTAAAGGAGATTTAAATGTAAATTTTATGAATTTTTTTTATTGTTAAGCTTCATCATCTTGACCATTTTTTATGTAAATAATAAGCAATTATAATAAGCAATTTAAAGAAGTTAAGTAATTTCCCTCTGGGATTATTAAAGTATTTCTGATTCTGATTTATTATGGTAGCTCCGAAATATTTTATAAAACATTTTTTAACTGTTTTACAAACCTTTTTATGACCCTTTTACACAGCAGTTCACAACAAGGCCAAAATAGTTAGTTTTATAATATAAATGCAATTAAAATAAGACATCATTCAGTAGTTTATCCTTTATTCCTAACCAGTTTTCAGGAGCACTCCTCACCTTTAGTTTGTGTTCTTTCCTGTTGACAATCACGGCAGTGATCTGCTGATCCATGAATATCAGAATCGTGACCAAGAGGGCAGGAAGTGCAGCTGCCAGGTAGACCCACCAGGGGTTCCCTCCAAATGGACGAACAAACCAGCCCCTATTTGGGCTTGTGGGCTGAATAAATTCAAAGAGAAGAGATTTAAGGCTCACAGCGATATTGAGTGCAGCACAAAGGCCACATACAAGAACACAGCTAACACCTGAAGCATAAAATTGAACTGCGCCACAGAGAGCAGGTACCTGAACGCTGTAGGTTTGAATTACTTCTGCATTATGATGTGACAGAGAAGCGTGAATTAAACCTCTGTGAGCAAAGAAAGCTCGCTCTGTGCCTGCTCTAGAAGACAGTCTGTTCTCACATCACCTGTAATCAACTTTTGCCCACTCCTCCAGCAAAGGGAGGGCTGCTGGGGTCTGCCAACATTTGATCTCAAAGATCTCCAAGAATGCCTGTCTTAGTTTCAGGTAATATGTATCCAACCGAGCAAACTACAAAGAGAGCATTATGTAGGGATTTTAAAGAATTAGGGAGGCTTTCTTGCAGAAACATGGATCATTAACAGTGTAATCTAAGAAAACAGCACTCTGCTGACCAATGCACTGTCCCCCATCAAAGGATCCTGCTCCTTTATGTTCAGACTGCAGAATATGTAATTTTTTTTGTTTAAATTATCCATTTCTGACCTTGAGTAATATTTCAATGTCTGAAACACTTCATTTAGGATTTTAATTTTAGAGTTTGTTGTAGATATAATGTGTAGTGGTTACCTTAAATTCACTAGGCACTATAAGCTTTGGAGTGTCTACACCAACCAAGGCATCGATGCCACAGAAGAGAAGAATGGTCAAGATGATTGCAAAGTCACTGATCAGCTTCCTCACCTGCAAAGAGGGAACCATGCAGAAAAACAAAGTGTTAGTAGAGACCGGTGATATTGCATCCTTCCCAAATGTGGATACTCAATTATGTACTTCATGAATAAAAAACTCCTGATTGTTTGAACATTGCAACAACAAACCCTGATGTTCATTATCAGGATGCTTTTAGATCAAAAGAAAGAAGCAAAGGTATAGAGATAAAGGATGCATGGCTTTAAAATTATGTTGTAGGAAAAGAAAAAAAAAGTCATAATTTATCGAACTGATAGATGTTTAGCTATCAAAACAGCTGAAATTTCTCTGGGATTTCTCTCTAACAGCTTTGCTCATCTAGAGGTGGACATCTTTACCGCATCTTTGAGAAAGATTTCAAGCTCAGTCAGACTGGATGGAGATCATCTTTGAAAATCTAGTTGGATCAACCCACCAAAATTTTATATTAAACACAAAATCCTGAGCTTGGCTGTTTGGTTTGGTAAAGTTAGCCAGACCATATACCTCCAACTCAGTTTAAATTCACTTTTAACTTCCATCTGGTTTTTATCACCCATCTTTCCATCAACTGTTGTCTGGCTTCTCTGTCCCTATGGAAATAAAAGCGTCCCCAGTGCCTGATGTTGCCAATACACGTGTCGACATGGGGACGCTGTGTTCAGTAATCAGAACTAAAGTTCAGATATTGTTTTATGACCCTGCATTGCTCCAAACGTTCACCCTGACCCATCTCCAGTGTTCTTGGGCTTCATGACGCCATTTTGTTCAGTAATCTTCCATTAGACTTTTAAAGGACACGTGTCAAGCTTAAGGCCAGTGAGCCAGATCTGGTTCAATCCAGCAGTTGATCCCAGCCTCAGGTCAAAAAATGCATAACATGATTCACCCTGGAAATTTAGTTTAAAATAGTAACAAAAAGTAAGATAGAGGAAAAAATTAAGACGTTTAAGCTGGTTGGCCTATGACACAAATTTTGAACCAGGTATAATGAATGCTAAATTTAAAGAATGGACAACTAAAGGATTATTCTAAACAATTTTTTTCAAAAAAGGCCAAATTTTAGGTTTCCAAATTCTGCAGAGGGAGTTCGATTTGGAAAAGCAAGATTTTTACCTGTACCTTTAGCTCAAGACTACTATTTAAAAGAAATTAGCCCAGTTCTCCCAGGTGAATTGAACACAATTAAACAAATATTAAGCAATGCATATAACAATAAAAGTCGTAAAGTGGTAGCAACACTGTATAAATGATTAATAGTTAATAGGAAAACCTCAACACTGTATATTAGGGACAAATGGGTGAATGAACTACAGGAGGGCATAAGTGATGACATGCAGTACACTATCTGTAAATCACAGGTTACAACTACTAGTTCTAGGAATTGGAAAATTTACTGTTGGAAAAGTTTTGTCAGTTTTTTTTTTTTTTACTCAAAAGATTTTAAAAAAGCATTGTCGTCCTTAAACCTACACTGCTGGAGACTCTCCGGAGAACAAAATGGGAGTAATGCACATATATTCTGGCAGTGCTGCAATTTGTCCCAATTTTGGAAAAGAAATGGATAAGATACTGTGGTACAGCACCCCAAGAACTATACGGACATTTTATTTTAGTCATGTAAAATATTGTGTGCAGCAGCAAAAAAGGCTGTCACACGCAAATGGTCCAAAGAAGGAAACCCTTCAGTCAAAAACTGGATGGACATCATAGGAGAAATTCGCAGCATGAAAAGATTAACTTTTTTAATAAGGTCATAACAAGCAAAATATGAAGACCTTTGGAAAAAATGGACAATGTATATTAAAGGAATAGTACACCCAAAACATGATTAGCCTTCATTTTCTACTCACCCCCATGCTGAACAACACTCTGGAGTACTTTTTTGAT
>NW_015150874.1:508557-511249 GCF_000732505.1 Cyprinodon variegatus | reverse complement strand
GATATCAAAAAAGTACTCCAGAGTGTTGTTCAGCATGGGGGTGAGTAGAAAATGAAGGCTAATCATGTTTTGGGTGTACTATTCCTTTAAGGATCACAGACCACCTGTTCTCGGTGAATTGTTCTGTTTCATATTATTTGTTCCTTTTAAAAATAATAAAATACAAGTGGAAAAAAAATCCATGACATAAAGTAAAGCATATGGTCCTTTAACATTTATAGTAAATTAATAAAGTGATACTGGCAGAGCAAAGTTTAAATATAACATTGAAGCTCAACCAGCTTTTATTAAGACTTAATGATGCTGAAAATATGTTTGACACTTCTGCTTTAAGGGGTTCACAAAAAAAATACATTTGTAATGAGACCTGAATTATACATAACAGGTGCAATTTAATGACTCTGAATGCTATAGGTTACTGTGGATTTTATTTAGGGCTTTCACAGTAAACCTGTAAAGTAAAAAAAAAAAAGGAAAATTTATCATAATCCTACTGCACAACTATGCTCTGCGTTGAAATTTTTGTTACATTCATCCCAAAAAAAGCCTTAAAATATGTTATTCTAACACCTGAAGACTAAAGGTCTTAGTGTTTTCTATCTCTTAGAAGCAAAACTGAAATATTGTTCATAGGGGGGGCTACAACTCACTGTTGTGGGAAAGAATCTACTCGTCTTGAACTTCTTCAGAGCCATGGAGCATGTGTAGGTCCCAAAGAACAGGATGAAGGACATCAGGGTAATGTCAGGCACATAGTTACAAGCCTCTCCGACCAGCTGTCCTCCAAACTCCTTACACTGTTGCATGGTCAGGGAAGCCCAGGTTGCATTCTCTGGCTGGGCAGACAAAGAGTAAAAGAGATTCATAATCTGAGTCAACGAGTGGGTGATAGCAGCTTTCTAGAAATCATTCCTAAATCAAAACTGCTAATGCTGTTCAGCTTAATGTTCGTAAAATAAGGACAACACGTACCAGAGTTGTATTTGTCCAGGCAGGAACATTTAGTGCTGATGAATTATCTAGGAAAAAAGAAATATCTAATCAGTAAAGCAGGAAAACTTTGGAATTTAGCAGAATCACTTGTTCCATCTGAGAATGGAAAGAGTGCCAAACTGATAGGGAGGCTGGGAAAGTAAGCAAAGGTTTCAATTTGTTACTTCTACTGCAAACACATTTTAACAAACACCCTGCCAAATCTAACAGCATCAATCAGTACTGTAGTGATTAGGTGTCATCCAAGTCTGCTGCAGAGAAAGCTGTCGGATGCTCACCAGGTACGCAGCGGCAGTCGTACTGAGTGATGAGGTTGTGATCAAACTCCTTGTTGATGGGGTTGTGATTGGCCAGCTTTATCATCTTCTTGAACGCGTCGTAGATAAAGATGAAGCTGATGAGTGCAGAGAAGCCTTCCTCGGTGAAGCGTGTGAAGTACTGCACCAGGAAGCTGGCGTCTGTGGCGACCAGCACCAGGCAGAACAAGCCGGACCACAGGCCGATCCACAGCCGGAATTCGAGGTAGTCAAAATTATTATCTCTGAGTGAAGGGGGGGTAAAACAAAAAACAATTACGTTAAATGAAAGTGGCAAATCATTTCACTGACTTTATTTTTGTTTACACAACCTTTGTAAACAAAGGTACTTTATAATGTGGTTCATCTGTAATAAAAGGAAAAAACTGAAATGACTTAAATAAGCTGTAGTTACATAACCTGATTAAATCTATCATTAAATTGATGTCAGATTAAAGCTTCTTTCCTACTGAAATTAGTAGGGGTGGAACGGTTCACAAAATCCACAGTTCGGTTCGGATCACGGTTTCGTGATCACAGTTTTCGGTTCGGTTCGGTATATGTTATTTGTTAGCCTGACATGTTGGTTGTGTTGCTGTTAGCATAAACAAAACGCGTTGCACAATGCTTGCATACTGTTGCACTTTTATCCACCACTTTCTTTCCGCCGTCATCATAGGTCACTGTAAATGCAAAGTGGTCCCATACAGCAGACCTATAAAGTGCTGCTGGCGCGTCTTCCAACTTCTGTTCTTTTCCACTCGCCATACTCACACAGTTCTCTACAACAACTGATTTTTTTCTGCTACACCCGGCTACACTGCTTCGCTTCTTCTTCATGTTTACTACTGATGGTTGGCTTTGGTCGCAGTACCGCCACCTTCTGCTCTGGAGTGTACACGCTTCGCCTATGAGAAAATGGAGCTGCGCATGAACCGAACGCAACATACGAGAATCGAACAGAGACAGTCGAACCGAACGGTTCGGACGGTTTTCATAAACCGTTCCATCCCTAGAAATTAGCCAATTGACGCGTGTTTTTCACATACGGGTAGACCCGCTAAAAATTGGCAATTACCTCCCTTCCCATTGGCTAAAAAAGCTGGGCCTAACCCCTCACTGGCAAGCTGCGTGGCCTCTGCCCCCCCGTCCCTGTATATCTGCGTAAGTGTTGGTTATGTTACCACTGTTACAGAGGTCAGGAAAGTAAACAATGCAGAGAAACATAAGAAAACCAGGATGTAGAAAGCGTGCTTTATTGTTTCGCTCTTTGATTCGCCCGAGTCCCACTCACCAGTCCTGCGGCATGTTTATTGAATGTTACTTTGGCTAGCTGGTTATATCAGACGCGACTGGCGCGGTGTGTTGATGTCCATATGTTGAGCTAAATTGAATAAGGTAAA
>NW_015150874.1:477416-507921 GCF_000732505.1 Cyprinodon variegatus | reverse complement strand
ATGACATTCGGCATGATGGGCATTTATGTAACCGTTCATACTGTCCAATGACAGCTCTAAGGCTATCAAGGTAACTGTAACTCCTAGGGAATGATGAGCAACAAGACCTTTTATAACATGATAGTATCTGTGGTACAATATACTAAAGGCGTTACCGACACCACAGCCGTTTAAAGGGCACAGAAACCCCATCGTTCTTCACTCACTGTGTAAAATTAAATGAGAGTAAATTATTAATAATGGAACAGAGCAGGCATAGTGTTTGGTAATGCTAGAAGATGAGCCTAGGGAGTCAGAAAAGCACTAGAAGAGAGGACTCAGCACTAGAAAGCCTGTTTTGATTGTTAAATGATTCTGTATTTACAGTATGACCCTCATTTGGCCATTTGTTCAACTCGATCAAAGAAATCAGTAAAACCAGAACAGGAAGCTGAGAGCAAAACTGTTCTGTGAGCAATCTGCAAGTACTAAGTGCAGCAGGTTACAACTGTAAATGAAAGCAGCCTGTGAATGTTGAAGGTCGTATTTTCATGCTTCACACTTTTACTCAATAAAAAAAAAAAAAAAAAAAAACTAAAACTGCAATCTGCTGATCCTAATTATCAGACTAATTTGCCTCTTGCTTTTATGTCTGTTTTCCAGTTATCATTTGTAGATACTCACTTGCTAAAGGTGAACAGAAGTCTTTCAAACACAAGCACCGGGCCTGTGCTACTGAGGATGGTCAGGGGCTGACCAGCTAGCAGACAGAACACGGCTCCCGTCAGCGCCGTGCCCAGGAAACTTTCCAACACTCCCTGAAGCACACGACAGAACCATCACTGCAGACTTTTATATGAAAGAATTTGAAGTAAAACATTCATTTAGTGAGCATGTTAATCATCTTCAATATAAATGTATCCAAAATACATTTAATTAAAATTAATATACAGTTTTACCATTATTAATAAAGGCTAAAATCCTATTTATGCAAATCACATTTAGCTTTTTCCAATTTGTTATCTATAGATTTACAACCCAGTGTTAAAAAAAACTTGCAAAAGATATTTTATTATAAACAATGACTAAGAAAGGTTATCCAAGGACAGGGATTCCCTCTGCTCTGCAGAGATTGGAAAAACAGGATTGAGGAACACTGACATAGAACAGGTTTAAAGGGGAAAGGCTTGGTGGGGGGTGATTCCTTTAACACCCACGCTGAGGCTACGAAGGCTGAGTAATCTGGATCTGTGGTTATTTACAGCTCTGGCAAATCCCTGCATGAGGCCGATGCTTTGCAGGCGTCCGTCACAGCACAGCTTCTGCTGGACAGACCGTCACCTGCAGGTGCACCCAAACGATGGATGCAAACACTGTTTGCTGCTTTTCAGTTAAAAATTCCTGTGAGGAATCAGGCCTTGGTTCAGCAAATGGATTTGCTACGACCTTCTAAGCCTGAAATTAGCATGGCTTATCAGCTGAAGAGACAAAATTGGTTTAACTCGAGGAGTGATGACGGAATGATGAGCTCAGCTAAAAGTCGAAGCCATCTTGGTGTCAACTGACTTAACAAAACTTGGATATTTAAATCATTTGAAGTAAACAGATTACAAATCTTCAGTGAGGCAGATCCAGCGGCTCTTGTACATACATGTCATCCATGCTGTTATCTTTCCCGGTAACAACCTTCCCTTAAATGCCACGATAAACAAAGGATGGCATTTGAATCAGCAAACTTACCTGCATGTTTTCTGTAGCATCCCCAAGCAAGCCTCCAAAAGTAATTGCGTTGGTGACTGTCCCCAAATAGATGAACAGGATGGCAGACAGAGACTGAATGTTGAGTGCATCGTAGAAATCACTGCCAAAAAACGGCAGCTTTCTTTTCACATCGAGGACAAGACCCCCGCAGAACCTGAAAGACAAAGTCGCTTAAATTAGTTAATTTCACATCACAGCTCACTTTAAACATGGTGGTGATATTTGAGGCACACATAGAGCTTTAAAGATCTGTTTAAAGACATTTCTGTTACAGTTATGCAAGAAAGGAATGCTCTGAACAAAAGACATACAATAAGGTTATTCAGCTGTGAAATGCATCAATTGTTCTTTAGTTCCTTGTGGAATTTGTTCTTATTGTCATCAGGAAAACAAAAGCTATAACGCTTTCATTTGATATCCCACATCTCACCTTACAGTAAGGCCATAAGGATTATCAAAATACTGATTATGTGTTACTATGTAAAAAAAAAAAAAAAACTCTTGAACTGGTCACTAAACATGGTCTTTTTTTTTTTTTTTTTTTTACATTAGTTCCTCTTTTACCTGTAATTATTTCCCAATGTAGTAAGAAATTCAAATTACTTTCTTGTGCACTGGAGCTCCTCTCCGACTTGGTGTCCTCCTCCTCCTCCACCTCCATGTCCTGAATCGTGGGGTGTGTCGCCATTCATCTGAGGTGCCTCTCCTCCAGCATACATATTCTTCCTTTAAAAGTAAAAAATAAAACACACATTGTCTTCAGTTCAGCAGAGCATGAAGAGAACCCTTACAACAATACAAAATGACCAATGCAATAGATGTTAATTGGTCATCAAGGTAGAGGCAGGGTTAAAAAATATATATACTTTTTGTAATGATGGGGTCTCAGATAAAATTTTTTTTTTTAGAATCAAGTTGAATTTAAGGTAAGCTTTATTTGAAAAGTGGAAAAATGTGAAATATTATAATCCTGGATTATATGAATTCTGTGGTTTGGTCAAAGAACAATAACATATAATAAAGCAAAACATTCCACTGTGTAAAGCCAATGATAAAAACACCACATGCTCTCTGGTGAGCATGCTAGAGAATCTGCAATTATTGTTGTCCTTCTGGTTTTCCACAATAGCAGTGAGAAAAATACAAAATCTGGCTCCCTAAACCCGTTGCCATAGGTTCCTCCAGGAGGACTGAATCCTCCTCCATGATATCAGCTGATTTTCCTTAGAGATTAAACTTTTAACCAATCTATCTGCATGATTTAATTTAACCGCCTTTGTAAAAACTAAGTCATCACTGTCTTTTTCAGCAGGACAATAAACCAAAGCAGATGGCCAAATCAACACAGAAATGGGCTGAAAGACCCAAATTCAACCTCCTTTTTTACCCCATAATCTAAATCTTATAGAAAACTTGCAGAAACAGGACAACCTACGGGTGTTGTTCAACAAAGAGGTCAAAGATTGATCTCTGTGCATGCCGCTGTCCTACCAGAAAAGGGGATTTTACAAAAAATTAACAGCAAACGTGTTAATGATTTAGGAGACCGTGTTTTTATTACTCATTAGTGTATGTTATTTATTAATATGGCATCCATCCCTCCTGCACTACCTTCAATTACAAGGTTGGATTTTTTAAGTGGTATTGGGTATAAATTATATTCTACATTATATTGTGTGCAATTATGCAACTCTAACAATAGATTAATTGACTTTAAGACATTATAAAATTTATGGGTGGTTATAAATGTAGTGGATGATATAAAAACATAAAAAAATAAATGGACATATTAAGTGTGAATTATGAGTCATGGGGTAAATAGGCCTGATAGACCATTTTATATTATAAATAAATTCTTTTCTTCTTCTTTGAAAAGGTTACATGCCCACATGGTCTTATTTGGGTTTGTTTGATTTGATCAGAAACAGCTGAGTCAGTTTGTTTACTTTAATCCCTAAAGACGTCATCAAAATATTTCCATTCAGTGGAGTAAAATCTTAGAATACAAAAAGTGAGGTAATCCAAAAAAAAAAGAAAAAAAAAAAAAGAAAGGTAGTTTAATGAGAGGAAATGTTTAGGTGGCACATGATGAATAAATTATATGAATTTCTGAACTGCTGGCTCATTAATATGGATCAGATCAGACCTTTTGTCTGAGGAGGGAAGAGACTTGGGCGGCTCTATTCTGATGTCGGGGTCCCACTCGCCAGGGGGCAGGACGATCACCTCATCCAGGAACTCATCGATCCCAGCCAGCAGGTCCTTCCTGTCCTTTGCTTTATAGGCGATGTCATGAAACACCTTGAAGATAAATAAAGCCAACCAATTACCACATTAGAAATTAACATAACAACATGTGCTTTAATCATTCAGAGTCTGGAAACAGAAGGCAAGAAAATGTGTAACTCCAACGCCTGAGTGGAAAATATTTCCCAATCGCTTTGTTTACTGGAACAGAGAGTACAGCCAGTCACTGACTTTAATATCTGGCACTTAAAAAAAAAAACTAAGCAACACAGACACTTTTAAATGTTTCCCACAACGAGCAAACATTATTAGCCAATATGTGTTTATGCCAGTACTGAGAATACAGCAGATAAACACATGGGGCAATGAGTCAAAAAAACATCTGATAACAGGACTGTTATGGGACGGCTGAGAGGGGTAAAGTTTAACTCGAGGAAATCCAGTGAAAACACTTCCTAACCTGGTTTATCAACAGAGAGGATGTGACTGATGTTGGTGGGAAAATGTGGAGCAGGTCTGAACAGTGTTAAGGGCCAACCTTCCTGACAACACAGTAACAGATGAAAAAAAACACACACTGTCCTATATAGCAGGTACTCAACCCGCTACCTATTAGTTTACCGTCAGCGGCTGCATAACAGCTGTTCCAGTTGGAGAAAAAACGACTTCTGATGAAAATTAAAAAAATTATATTCATATCCCCCTTGGTGTGCAGGCCTGATTCATTCTCATAGTATTTTATTGAGCCAAAAACTTTGGCGTTTCCTAAACTACACAAGTGCTTTTTATTGGGTTTACAGTGATAGAGAGACTTTATTGGCTGCTGTGGTCCCCCCGCAAATTATCAAATTAAATGGGCATGGTTAGCCTAGCATAGCAGCAAAAAGCTCTGTACGATACTGCAGCATGCTGAATGTTACTAGTTAATTTCTGTTCATACTAATGGAGATCAGGTGAATGTTGTTGTTTTAATAAATACTTTAGTTTTTTTCATCATCTTTACTGGACTTGGACTCCGTTTGGGTAAATGTCTATCCATCATCCATTTTCTGGCACGCTTCATCCCTGCTGAGATTGCGAGGGGTGCTGGTGCTTATCTCCAGCCGTCAATGTGCAAGACGCGGGGTACACCCTGGACATTTCGCAAGTCTATCACAGGGCAACACAGAGACAACCATTCACGCATACACTCACACCTAAGGAGAATTTAGACAAGCCAATTAACCTAACAGTCGTGTTTTTGACCTGTGGGAGAAGGCTGGGGTACCCGGAGAGAACCCTGGCATGCTCAGGGAGAACATGCAAACTCCATGCAGAAAGACAGAGAATCGAATCCAGACCCTTCTTGTTCTTATTTTGACAGGTACTGGGCGACAAAAACAATTAGGTCCAAAGAACATTTAATAAATGTGGCCTTACAGGGCTTACAGGTGCCTATTTTCTTTAAGGTTTTTTTGTTAAATAAACAAAAAAATAAATGCATATTTAAATATTTATACTCTTGTCGCCATAACAACATACCTCATCAGACATCAGGGTAGCAATGGCTCTTCCGATCTCCCGATAAGACTTGGACTTTCCTTTAGGTCCCAGCAGTACAAACATAAACCTAGGCACAACACCAAGATATTGATAAGTCTTTTTTATTATTTTTAAAGATTCTATGCAGCATCAGTGAATAAAAGGAGGAGGAATTAACCTTGTGGGCACAGGGACTTCAGTCAGAGCTCCCAGCATAACGGCCTGCTGCAGGCGAACAAAAGCAACAAAAGGGTTTTCCAGGAAGTCCACCTCTCCAACCAGCACATTGGATGCCTCAGCATCGCGGGGCAGCTTTTTCATGAACTTATTCTTCAGCTGTGGAACCATTTCAGGTGGAGAAGAAATAAAGGAGACCTTGTTAACATCAACAGACTTAGACAACTTTTGTCATTTTGTATATGCAATGTATACAAAGCCAAACTTCATTTTGTACAGCTTTCAGAACATTTCCTTTCTAGTACATAACTTGAAATGTAATCAAATCAATGAGCTGAATAAACATTCCTAATAGCATGCAGTTTATGCATGATTCAACAATAAATACATGCAAATAAAAAATAAAATAAAAAAAAAAGTAGGGTTTGTTTGAATGCCTATAGGCATCTAGAACAGTGTTAATATCCACCCAAACCATGAACCACATGGTGAAATCTTGACTTTATCCCATCCCATAAACATACTTTACAGCTGCATATATCCAAAGTCTACATCGTTCTTACTTTGGACTTGGCAAGAGAACAAACATTACTTTGACAATAGAGCCTTCTTAAAAAGTAAGGCTAACCCCACCCAAAGGCTACACCGCTCCATAAGGGTAGGACAATGCTCTCAAGCACAACAACCCACTCCTGCCTTCCTAGAAAACGAATTTTACAACATAATTTAAATCAATATTAGAAAATTAACCAAAAAAAGGTCAACAGGGTGCTCCTGTATAATATAACCCTGTGCAAAATGAGCTGAACTCTTCTTTTTGTGAGACAAATAGATTCATATGAGCTATAGAGTTGTTTAGTTAATGAAACATTTTTGTCAAACTTAGTGCTTTACTTTTTGGAGCTGTAACTGTTGCTTTAATACATAAAAATAAAAGGATAAAAATCAGCCTTCATAACTGAACTATTCATTATGCGTCCCGAGGGTTGAGAAGTTTTGTTTAAAGTAGGCCCTGTTGTGTAGAAACGGGCTGCCGCTGGCACACCGCACTACCACGAAGTCATGTGCCTGCACTCCATGTTGCTCAAACTCTTTTCAGCTGAAGGCATTAAGATAGTATTAAGGGAAAAATGGAGTACTGTATCTAATTGATAAATTTGATGACAGCTAGAAAATAAATTAAAAATCAATGCAATAAAACGCCGTCTGAAAGTGAAGGTCACAATAGTCTACAGTGTTATTAACAGTTGTTACATTTTAACCACATCTGCCATTTTTTATCAACTGCAGCGGATCTGTCACTATGGAAACAATTCTTCTTAAACCATGACTGCAGGAGACACAGGACACACAGGGCAGATGATTTAAACTTCAACTAACAAACACCACAGAGAGCTTTTGTTGCTTCAAATTGAGCTGCAGAACAAACCAACTAGGCGTCTTTTCTGTCTCAGGTGGGGCTCTGAATTATGAAAAAAATTAATATTTCTTTTTTTTTTTAGTTTGAGTTTTTCGACAGTAGGCTGAAAGGAAAGGGGGTAAGAGAGAGACGGAGAGACATGCGACAAAGGACCATCCGTCGGATTCGAATCCGGGTCAGCTGAGGACTAACCAAGGGTCGTGCTAACCGCTGCGCCACCTGAAAGCTCAGAAATTTATATTTCTAAGCAACTTCTGACATATTGAAAACCTACTTTCGATTAACCAAAATTCTTATTAAATAATGCAAAAAAAAAAAAAAAAGGCACCATGTTTTTGCCACAGCATACTTTCACGCTGTATTCCTAATAAAGGGTGCCTTTCATTCAAGAACATTCATTCAAGAGAAAATAAATCCTTCATGAATAAATCATTTTGGAAAAAAATCCACCTGTACAACAATTATTGCTGCTATAAAAATTAAATCAAAGTACCTTCAGTGCTACTTTATGAGTAGATCAGAGTTCCTACAGATGTCTAATCAGTATTGCATGACTGTGCTTCTTTGGGTATAAATATTACCTGAGACAGAGGGGTAGTTTTCTTAGATAATTTTTAAACGTGAGATTACAACATGCTGCTCAGGAGATTAGGATGAAAGCTAATCTTCCAATAAGCTTTCAAAGATCCCTGATGGAGATTTGGTTGGTTGGGTAAAAGATTATACCTAATAAAAAATATGGAAGAGAGTGTCATGCATGCTGGTACAGTGGAGAATCTGTAGTACTGTGGGCCTGTTTCGCTTCAAAAAGCCCCTTTGGCTCAAATCTGGAGTGCACTGCAGTTATGAATTATTTGAAATACCAGGACAAATGTATTTAAAGTGTGGCTGAGGGTCATAATAATGACTTAAAACACAGATTGCATGACAGAAATGTTTATCCAGTCGACAACTAAATCCCCACATCAAAATCTTAAAAAAACCCAAGAGAGACACTCTGAAACTCTTAAAGATGCAGGACAGCAGCCCTAGAGGGAATAAGAGTGTTCCCTTTTTTAGCTCAACTGATTCTGACCATGGCAGTTTAGCAAAAGCCTGTTAAACAGCTATCAATGAAAATCAGCTGTGCTGGAGCAGGGAAAGATCTAAAACCTGCAGGACAGCGGCACTTGAGGGCCGACTTTGGGCATGCCTGATCTAGAACAACAGTCGACAGAAGACTAGCCGAAGAGCCTTCGCTCTGATTGTGATTTACACAATTTCGATTTACAAGCGCAAACTAAGTGCTGTCCTATTCCAAACAAGGAGAGTCTGACCACAGTATTGACAGAAGGGGTTTAACTAAGGCAGTTATGAGTTTAATTCTATCAAGCTTTTCACAACCCTTAAAAATGGTTGCCAACAGGAGCGGATTTTTTATTTTATTTTATTTTTTTTAAAGGGAGAGCTAAAAACACATTACCTGATCTTTTTCTGGTTTATCTGAGAAATCACTGAGGCTGTTGGAAGTGAGGTTCCGGTGGGTAGTGGTAGGGCTACCTGAAAACAGGCCATAGATATTGTTTGGATCAAAAACACATGATCATTACGAAAATGAGACTTTTCTTTGCTTTAGAGGAGGTTAGAGAACACAAAGCATGAGTTAGGTATACAGAAGGAGGTAGAAACATCCGCTAAATGTGGCATGGCTTAAGCTTAACCGTTAAAGCCAGATGGCTGTTCATTCAGTCCCTCCACAGACAGAACAGCTGAGATATGTGGTCATCTCAGGGCTGCCGCTTAGAGGCATCAGCAGACATATGCTGCTTAGACAGCTATTGGCAAATGAGAGAGAGAGAGAGAGAGAGTAAACTTTGGAAGTTTATCCCTCCTCTCCCTCTGTAAAAACAATTTCTACTGCCAAATACATTTTCTAGTGCATGTTTTTCCACATCTGATTTAGGTTTTAGCAATATCTAAACAAAAACCAGGGTGTGTGTCAGCATGGCTCTGTTCCGTCTTGTGTCTTAACATATGCTACTTCTCAGTAAATCTTTCAGCTGGAGGCCTGTGACCTCACTCACAAAGGTGTCCCGTGCTGGAGCTCCTCATGACCTCACATGATTCCGACGAGTCTTGAGTTAAAAAAGGCAAAGGGTGATCGAAGGAGGAGCGTGGTGCTGCACCCCGGATGCAGGAAAACAGCACAGACCCCGAGACGATTCGGGACAACGGAGAAGAAAGGCAGGAAAAAGAAAAAGAACAAAGGGTTTGGAAGGGTGGGAAAATGAAAATAAGGAAAAGGGGTTGGAAGAGAAAAATATTAGTGTAGAAAAGTGGCAAGTATTAGAAAGAACTTAAAGATAAAGGATTATGAAAGGTGAAAATGCTGGACATAAAAAGGAGTAAACCCAGGGATTTCTATACCATTTTCCTGGTTTGAAAAGAGCCGGCTTGCACTGGAGACGCTCTTGCCGATGTCGGCGAGAGAGCGCAGGTTGGACTTCTTGGTCTGGTGGCGATGCTTCCTTAACAGCGTGTACACCACCTTCTCCTTCAGCTCTGCCTTCAGCTGACCCGTTTCAATCTGGCTGTCTGTGATCATGTCTGCAGACATGTTCAAGGAAAAAAAAACGGTGTCATCTGCAAAACGTTTAATCTCTTGTGTAACAGATCTGGGTGCGGTCAACTCCAATTACCAACAACTTGCGGCAGCGTGGACGCCTCCATGTCTAACAGGATCGTTCCACTCTCAATGTATGTTTTGAGCTCCATCAAGCTATGCAAGGACAATGTGGCGACATGAGGCTTGCTCCAACGCTCTCCGCCTTTCTCCACCTTCTCTTCAAACTTGATCCATCTATGCAAAGACAAAGAGATGACACAGAGTGTAAAGAGCAGTTTAAGCAAAACATAAAAAGCAACAAGCTTGATTATCTTTTGCTGAAGTTTGAATTGATCACACTCCAAAAGATAAGTACAGAAGATGCATGAAATCATAACCATAAAAACATAAATCACTGGCTGCATCCCATAGTGCTCGGACCACACCACTCATTTGGTGGAACAGGGTTATGTTGCATCCTGGTTTTAACCCTGGCTGTATCCTCAGGGTAAAACCCAGGGACAAGGATCCTTTTTATAATAATAATGCATCACATGTCTTTGATACAAAGAACCATTTTCATGAGGCCAGAGGATGGTGTTCCCTCTCAGGATAGAGTATCCCTTTGGCTGGGCATGGTCCACATGTCTCTGACCTGACTTTATGGAGTTCATTTGCAGAAATTCCCATTCGACCCCAGCTTCCCTAAATAGGAGTGAACTGTAACCTGTAAAGTGTAGCTTTCAGCCCTTTGGAAACTTTCGCCAGCTTGCAAATCTTTTACTTTGTGCGTCAGTGCTACGGAAACAAAGTTTTCTTTAGAAACAGCTTTATCTGATGCTTGTATCTCATTGAAAATATGTAGGAGTAATTACAGAGTTTAAAGGTTAAGTCTGTGCCAAAGCAAATCGTAACAGCAAGTCCTGTTCAGAGCATGTGAGAGTTTGAGCCTTTTCCTGGTCACACAGGGCAGGTAACAAGAATCCTGATCAGATAAGGACATTCAGGGAGTTCACTGGAGTGCAGCCTACTTCCTTTCACAATTCTAAAACATGGTAGACTGTAAAGCAGGAAATTTCTCCCAACACTGCCCACTGCTCCCGATCTCAAAGGCATAGAGGAGGGAGTCGGGGGCAGATAAATGCCAGCATTATGAGGCATCGGTTGGGTGGTTCACCTGGCTGTCTCCTTCCATTCCAGTTCCTGCCCGTCCACACTCAGAAGCTCGTCCAGCTCTGTGAAGAGCTGGGGAGGTGGTGGTCCATCATCCTCCTCTCCCAGGATAAACCGGATCCTCTCAGCTGGAGAAACTAAACAGGAAATTGTAAAAGGGAAGGAAAAGAAAATTGTCACTTAAATTCTGGATCTATGCTGTGAGCTTTTATTCTCTCGGAAGCTTGGATATAGGACTGGTGATTTCTGAGCATAGTTTCTCACCATGGTTTGCATGAAAACAGTAAAGCATCCAGCTGAGAAATGTAGATGATGCAGCCATTCGTGCAGCTTCTTTGGTGAACTTTCATATTTCATATGTGCATATTCTATTGGATACTTTAGATTTAGGAAAATATCTTTACCCTTACTGTGTGAATTTGCACCAAAACCACTTTTTAAATAAATGTTAGCTGGGCTGATAGCATTTATTAAGCTATGAGCTGCTGTTAAACAAGAAGCTCATAGCGGCCAAAACTGCAGTTATAAAATGTATATAGTTCGGTTTATAAGACCAAAAGTAAACATTTAAGGATTTTTTTTTAGGTGAGAATGCTGCTTTGTTAAACTCAAATAACTGCATAGTTGAGTTCCAATGTTTTCTGATACCTGAGAAGTGACAAGGATTTTTTTACGTCTTGTATGCATGTCTTGAGGACTGAAAATGTCCTAAATGTACACCATAATTATTAGCCAACAGAGCCTTTAAGACCAAATATTTGTACTGTAATAAAATCTTGGTAATGGACACAAAACAATTGCTTTAATCAAAGAGTAAATGGGGGCACCATTTCATACAAACTGCAGAGATCCAAAACAGAATAATGCAAAGAATAGTCTCCAAAATTAAGATGCAGGTAGCCACAGAGTTAAACATGTGTTAGCAAAAGATTGCAGAATAGAACTTGTGTAGCTTTGTAAAGGAAAAAGGCCTTTAAGAGGTCTGGAGAGCTATTATAGACTGAAGAAGAACTCCACACTCATCGTGAGCCACTACAGAAGAGACATTACAGTTCATGTACAGTTCTGTTATCTTTAATACCCGAGGTCCCCAAACCTTTGTTATCATTAACTAACCTACAAATGTAGCCTATTCCCGCAGGGCTGTTTAAGACAATGTTTGGATGCTAAACTGGAAGCAAACCTTTACATTGTCCACTTTATTCCAAAGCACTCTTGTAAATCCAACAAGGAATGTCTTTAAAGGAAGAAACCGAGAGCCAAGGAATGCTAAAGTCAAAGGGCAGGTTTGAATCTGGCCTTTGACTTGAGAGGTGGAGGTGGGGTTTTCCAAAACGGGTGGTACGTGCATCTTGGAGCTGCAGGAATTCTGCATGGGTTAGTGTTTGAAAATTCATCCGCGTGATGTCATAGCTCCCTAAAACCCAAGCCCCCATATTTCAGAGCTATTTCTGACTCGCAGCACAGTGATGCAATGCTATAGTCACCTACAGGAGCAGGTAGGTACAGACATTTGCTATGAAAAGAGCTATTGATGCTTTATGTGAAAGCTTTGCCAGCATATTCAGAGAAGGAAGAAGGTTTCGCTTCCTTCTGAGAAAAGCAGAAAAAGAATTTGAGGAAATAGAAGAGGTTTTTGGCACACACTGCCTTTATTTTCTTGCTCTTCCTCAAGTTACTTTTAGGCATACCTCAAACTTATGACCCCCTCTGTCTTGTCTCCTAAAGCAAATGCCATTTCTTACTTTAAAAGGAAATCATTTTCAAGGTTAACACTACCAGGAAAGTTGTGCAACATTAAGTAATAGTATTTTCTTAGCCTTTTTTTCCACCGTTCTACCTTGAACACCTAAAGTAATCTTTTAATCCCAAAAAAGCACACCAGCTCCTTAATTTAGGACGGTTGTTTTTAAACTGGCACAATCTAAAACGAAGCTACAGTAAGGTCAGGATCAGTGCCAGGGAGAGGCTTAGAGGGCATTACCCTGGCATCCTGTGCAAAGCATCTCAGTCGAATAACACATAGAAGACTTCCCCCGAGATCACTGGTACCAGTGAGTTTTTCAGCAGATGCGTGTCTCAGGTGGGTCAAATGGTGTTCAGTTAAAGCTAAATCTTAGAATCTGCATTTAGAAAAAGATTAAAAGAGGATAGATAAATGAAAAAGGATTACAGGGATTTAGATAAAGGTCAAAACAGCAGGAAGCTGAAGGCCCTGTATCCAGTCAGGTAGCTTCACATGTGCCACACAAAACTATACCCACATACTGTTTAATTAGGATCCAAAACTAAAACTTTTCACCACATTAGGCTCTTTAGATGTCATCTAAGTACACATGTCAATCTGTATTTTACAGCGAGCCCTAACTATTTCTCCTGAGAAAGAAGAACAGACAAGAGGTGGCATGACAGGAGAAGGCAAAACAGCCATAGCCAACATCGCATATTTTCCATGGGGTCACCGAGGTTGCTCCGGGCTCAACAGCGGAAAAATGTTTATTCCAAGAGGGGTTCTTCATACACAGAAGTCCGTCCTCTCACTCAACCTTACAAGACTGTTTACGCTTCAGATTTCCTACGGAGATACAGTCTGATAAGAAAGTGGGAGTTTGTGTCCGTTTGCATGTGCCTGAGTGCATTTGGGAAGTGTTAAATTTTCCGTTTCAGTCACTCTTCACTGCTTAGTTTGGTTGCACTTGTTTCTGGCTGCCTGTCGTTTTACAGCTGAAAACTGAGTCAATGGAGGCACAACCTGCCATAGACGTGGGTTTCAAATGCATTGCATTTCAATAAAGAACGCATAAAAAGCATGAGGGTGCATCAGGATTGTAAATTATTGAGTTCTTTCGGCACATGGAGGTTAATTTGATAATTAACTAAGCCTTAGTTAATAAGCAGAAAGAGGTTTTAAAGTAACACAAGCCAAATAATTGAACTGTATAATACTGTTTACCAGATTAGAGGAATTGAAAAGCTTTTATTGGTTTAACGTCGTTCAATGAAATGCCTTTCAACAGGTGTTCACAGTCCCACACATTTTTTGGCAATCCTGGCAATGACATTCAAAAATAAGCTTAACATTTTTTATTTATTAAAAAAAAATCTAATAAAAAGGGGAGGTTTTTTTAAACACAGAAAAAGTATCCGTTTTAAACAAAAAACAACAGAAATATTAAAATTATTTTAGCAAAATAAAATTATTATTTTAGCAAAAAATAAATAAATAAAAACAGTTTCTGTAATGTGGTTGCTGTTGTTTTTAGATGCAGTATTGTTCCAGGTTTGCCTTTATTTAAGAAGGAAACTAAAGGGTAGAAAAAGAAAATTCATCTCATTAATCAGTCAGGACCAAAAACAGATAATCTGTCTCCCTCTCTTACCAGCAAACACTTTGTTCACCTGCATCATCCTCTTACTAAATAAGTCTAAAACTTGTTTTGTTTTCTGGCTGGCACTTTGTTTTTTTCTCTTATTCTACTCAAATGCACCTAATTCACATCCTCTCTTGCCATTTTTGGTACACTTGAACTTGGCATGCTTTTTGCACTGCAAGGAAACCACATCAGGTTTCGTATAGATCGGTTCACACTGGCATTAACTCTCCAGAAACACTCATTTCTGTGTGAACAACTGCATATTTTCAATCTTCAGTCATCTTCTGCAACTTGGGGGGGAAAAAATAATTTTTAAGGGGTGCATATAAGTGATAGGATAAAATCAGCGGTTTGAGTTTTAAAGTTCTAAAGAAATCCACACTAATCAAGTACGACCTGTGATATGTGGATGGGGGGATTAATTAGAACAAACCACTTATCATATCAAGGCATCTTCGGATGACTGAGCACACATGCTGCATGACACCAGACCATGAGGTGCAATGGATTACAGCTTCAGAGAAGAGAGGATTAATCAAAGGCACTTCTGCAGCATCAAGGCAGCTTAATGCGACAAACGCACCGAAACCAGAACCAGTGTTTTGGGTTTGGGGTCATTTAAATGTTCTGTGTTTTTAAAAAACGGTCTAATTATTTATTGATCTGGTTAAAACGCAACTAATTCTTGGGTTTGTCTTTATTTACAATACAGATATTATTCACAGTATTCAATAGCCCCCTCCTGACCTGATATAATCATGAGGTTTCAACAGCTGCCACTCATTGATAAAACTACTGTCAGAAGACAGCAGCTGTACATTCCTCTAGTCCGTCGGTCCTGATTCTTTACTTCACATTTCCACACAGGGGTGTTTTTCATACATAGCTGGCCTCAGAGGGAACCAGGCAGCTAAAATATGCCGAAACTAGCTGCTGTGCCTTGCTGGTAGCTGGCTGCAGGTTACTGCAACGTTCTCCATATCAGTTCTATCAATTTACATTGCTTTAAAAGCTAGAAGCAAAAAAGCTTCATGCCAATACATTGTTTATTAAAAAAAAAAAAAAAGTGGGAAAAATTCCTGCTTTTCCATTTTATTTAAAAGAATCGCGATCATGTTAAAACCTTTTCTTGTACATTTGTATGATTACCACAATGCTACTATTAAATTGTGCAAACTTTCCTCAAGGATTGAATAGATCCAAGTGACCAGTCAGTTCTGTTTTTACCTCAAAAGTAAAAAAAAAATGCAATAACTCCACAGTGTTAAATAGGCAGTTTCAAAGTACATTGACTCTTTTTGAGTTATTAAAACAACAACTGGAGTAAGATATACACTATGTGTAGAGTTAATTAAACACTAATTCAGAGTGGGACCAGACACACTCGGATTGGTGTTAAATTTTACTCTTAGAGTGTTACTTTAACACTGCAAAAATGACTTTAAAACGTACTACTTAAAAACTACTCTAAAATCTTAAATTTTCATAGTGATGGTTTTGTAACAGATGGCTATCCATTTAGCATGCTAATTATTTCACTTTAAGCATACAAACCAAGAGCAATCTGATTTTTTTTTTACTGCACAGTGTAAAAGAAGAAGAAAACAATTGTATGAGCCTTTATAAAGATTTTGGTAAAGAATCTCGCCTAGAAATTTCCCCGCCGTTTGAAAAGCTGTTAGATTGACTCTCCAGTTAGAAGTCCTTTCTTTTTTTATGAGAAGAGAAGAGAGAGATTTCCTGCAGGAAAGATTCTACCTGACAAACTTCATACATTTGAGCATTAGGGAATAATTTTCTTTCACAGTTTTTCCTAAGCAAACTGGCCTGTAAATAAACAAGGCTTGCAGTCTTCTATGATTCTGTATCCCTCTCTCATTGGTTTAGTTCTACTTTTACCCTTTAATTTGTTTGATCACAATGATCATAGTAACTCATTTCAACTTTAAACATCATTATAGTCATCAGTTTGCTTTGATCCTGTCCACAGGATTGGGTATCCTATCATTTTTCCCCATGACCCAATGAGTTCTGAGATTTGCCTTTTTTTCAGTTTGTATAGGATATTCATCATGATAGCTTCACAGTTACTTCCACCAGATTCTTACATGATAATTTAGGTAAACTTTGATAATCATAAGCCTACAAATTCTAATGTTTGAGGCCAAATTTACCTTCTTAAATTACAGTAGATTGATTCTTTTATCTACACTGTTACCAAATCATAATGTTGATTCAAATTTTGTTGGATCTTTCCCACCTAAGAAGCTTGTTAAAATTTATTTGACCCTTTAATAGCTATTCAAAATTGCTTACCCAAAAGAAGTCTTTAGTCTTTGCTTTTGTTAGGCATACTAAAATATTTTACATCAAATTCACTTTAAAATCGGACAATTAAAGTGAATACCAAAGCTGTTTTTAAAATATTATTATTTTATCAATAAAACTAACAGTATAACTTTAAAAAATATATATGTTGTGAATTATTTATGATCTTTTGGTGTGATTTTACAAACAAATATGGCGCTGATTAACACCAGGCCTGTAGTTTCAATAAATTACTTTAATAGGATCTAACTGACTGAAAAGAAAGTTAATTCATCCATGCTGCAATGTAGAAACATCAGATTGTAGATATCAGTCTAGAAGAGGTTTATAAACTTATTTCCAACTTTTTTTTTCCCTAAAAAGCCCTTATCCATAAAATAGAGAAAACATAAAACAGGGGTGAACCTTCAAAAGAGCATGACCATAACAAAAATAATCCAAGATCTCAACCACCACCAATCCACCGGGGTACAAGGATACCAAAAACATCTAACGTATAAAGCCCTCTCTTCTCTCAGTGTTTATGAATCAAAACCACAAAACGGATAGAAAAAAGAATAAGCAGGATCATTGGGAGAGAATCTTGGAAAAAGAAACACTTCCCTCAGAATCTAAATATGGGAAACAACTCCAACATTGAAAGAAATTTCCTCTTACACTGAGAGTCCTGATGGACATTTCCATATCCCTTTATGGACTAATAATTTCTAAAACAGAACATTTCAATGTGACTGAAATTTTCACATACTTTTCCTAACTTCTGCATCTGTAATTTTCTTTTCTTGATCTCCAACATCTGACCAACTACTCAGGTTTTAGCTTTTTCAAATCCTTTCCCACAAATCCCAAAGAGAAAGGCGATAAGCTTGCAGGTGTAAGGGAATACCTCCCTTTGTGTTAACATTACACACATTAGGCCAGGTGGGGTGTCATTTTAAGATTAGCCTGAGCCATCTTCCCATCCATTTCTCATGGATTCAAGAAAGATGAACACAGTCAACTCTGTTCAGCTTTCCTGGCAGCAGAAACAGGTAAAAATAATTAGAACTTAATTATAAAGTGGTAATGTCAGCGTTTTGAGTTCTAATCAGAGCATTTAAGCAGATCTCAGTCAGTTTAAGCTCTACTCACTGAGAGGTTTCAGGAAGTTGGAGCTGGAATCGTCCACATTCTCCGCATCGGACTTGTACCCTTCCACAATCTGCTGAACCCGTTCCCGCTTCTCTTTATGACTCGACTTGCGTCTGTGGCGTCTCCTCCGGTGGTAGCTCTTAGGAACATGCACACCAATGTACACAGTGTGGTGTCCTGCAACAAACAAACACCAGGAATGCATATGAAGAGTTATGACATTAACAGACAAAAAGGGGTGTTGTTAATTTAATAGCAAAAAAAAAACTTTAAAGATCAAAGCAATCTGGCCTTGTATAAAACATATACTAATATTTATGTTATATTTAAAAAGATATGGTTTAAAATTTTTCAAAGAAGTTTTTGTTGAGTGTAAAAACCAAAGTTTTTCCTTAACATCTATAAAAGAAAAATCTGCATTAAAGTTACATAAGCCAACGCAAAGATTAGAGCTGCTTAAAAGTGGAATCGAAATATGCAAAATGTAATAAAAAAAAAGCGCTTTCAAAAAACCTGGAAATAAAAAACGTATTAATCTATATTGGGGTATGCCTTCTACCTTTTCAGTGGGTTCATTTTTTTAACATAAGTACAAATACAAGATGAGTTTTCTGTTCCTTTATATAGCCATTTCAAGGTAAGCTTCAGTAAACCAGCAGTAAATAAATACCTGCCAAATTCTGGGTGGTTTATAATTACAAAGACAACTTGTAGCTAAATAAAAATAAATAAAAAACTTAAAATCCATCTCAAAAGGAACATGAAGCCTGTAAAAAGCAGCAGGTTAAACAGGACTTATCTCCTCCTTCTTCCAAAGGCATTATAGTGGCAACATTGAAGTTTGCTCTGAGGCCGAAAAAAGAAATGGATATTTTTGATGGGAATGGATGTTTATAGATTTTTTTCAAGTGAATCAGATTATTTTTGTTCTTAGCTTTATTCAAATCAAGAATAATAGGAATTGGAGTCTCAAGTTAACAAGTTCAAAACTAAACTTCTTCCATCCTAAAAACAACTAACATCAAAACACTACAGCATTTTAGTTGGAGGCTTTAAATGATTTCCATTAGGTGATTATTTACAGAGTATCTAATGATTATTTACGTTAAACTAGAGGTTAGATGGATTATCCCACCAATGATCCAACTGTATGAAAAACCTGCTGAGAACAGGGCTAAAGGGTTTCCTGTTAGTGTTCCTGTTCCAAAAGTTGAAAAAAAAAGTTAACATGTATGACACATTTCTTATATATATTGAGCTTTACATTCTCTTTCCAGCAGTCAGGTAACCCTTTGCATGTTTTGTTTTTAGTATGCATTTTAAACAGGAAGGTAATCAGTGGTACATCATCTATTACCACCATTTCCTGCGTAAATAATCGCAGGTTTCATTTCTGCAAACTTTAGTTTAAAGGTTTGTATAATTAGCATTGGTATAATGCAAAGAAAACCTTCATGACGAAAGTTTTCACAGACCTATATTGGAAAAATGCAAAACTACCTCTTTAATGTGCAAACCGTTACAGTACACAGAGGCTCATAGAGGAAATGATAATTTATCCTGTTCAGGAAATAATTAGAGGCAAGAAGAGAGCTAATCTCTTTTAAACACTGGAACCAGCTGTCTAAGTCAGAGCTGAAGTAACCATGTTTATATCTAGTCAATCTCTCATTCCAATAGCATGTCTAGCAGGTTTTATGACATCGTTGTTTTGCTTCAGAGCAGAAACCCGACGTGCATCCGAGACAAAATAAAACCTGACACTGGACTTCCATACAGCGCAGCAATAAGAAACGCCGGCAAGCAAAGAAACAAAGCGGCGAGAACACAAACGTCCCTCCGTCTTTGTGTGAACCTTTTAAGTGGTGGTTTGGAAAATATGCGAATGTCTCAGTAAATACATTTGGGTGACTCTGGATTCTTCTGTGGCTTTAGCTGTCAGACAACAGTGAGGAGGATTAGAAAGGCTATCCCCAGCGAAATATATTAGCTTAGAGGAATTATCTCTGTCACTGACGTGGGATTCTGTGCTGATACTTGTGGGAGGGTGACACTTTTCTCGCCTTAACAGAACAGTATGGATACAATGTGTGTGAACATTAAGACTGTAGGATTTTCACAGGCAGCACAAAAGAGCAGAGAGCAGTAATCTGCCTACCTTCCACTTCCTCTTCATCACAGACATGTTTCACAAAAGCTGCTCCTCTGTCCAAAACAGCTTCATCCTCCACTCTGGAACACACAAAAAAAACAGATTAGATGCCACAGCAAAACTCATGACTTCATTGTAAATCTCAGCTGTTTTGTTCCTTAAGGATTATTCGAGTCACTTATTTGAAAAGAATCCTACTGTAAGTTACCAAAAAAACACTAATTCAATGGAACTATATTTTATTCTGACTCAATACTTAATTCAACCCCTTTTGCCCCCTTTGTAGCTGCATGTCTCATGAAGTACATCTCTACCTTTATCACTGATTAAGCTCATTATCAGTTTGCCATTTCATGATTGGGGAACTATTAAAGCTCTTTATCAGATTGGATGGAAAACTTCTGTGATCAATAACTTCAGGAATTTGACTTGACCGTCGTTACAAGGAAAAATGCTTTGATCTAAACCGTTTTAATGCAACATTTAAGCCTGCAGTATGAGGAAAGCTTTCCCACAGCATGATACTGTCATTTCCAAGCTCCACCATAGGAAGGTTAGTTTTAAGGCGATGTGAACTCCTAGATTTTTACTTTTTATACAGAATGTTATATTTTGGGCCAGAACACCACCTTTCCCATCCTAATTGTGTCTCATAGGAGACACAATTAGGATGACGTGAAAATCAATCAAAACCTCGTAAGGTTTTTTTTAATTCTCGCACAACAGTTCACCGGCTGACAGATTCTCCCACCTAAGCTGTGGATTCTTACAGCTCCACCAAAAACGAGCTTGTTTCTGTTCCAATATTTTTGCTAAATTGTTTGACATTATTACACCAAACTCTATCCATCCATCCATTTCCTGTCACTGATTTCCCTTCTGGGTGAGGGGTGCTGATGCCCATCTCCAGCTGTCAATGTGCGAGAGGCGGGATACACAGAGGACAAGACGCCAGTCTATCGCAGGGCAACAAACAAAGAAGACCAACAGGACAAACAACCATTCACGCACACACCTAAGAAGAATTTAGAGAAGCCAATTAACTTAATAGTCATATTTTGGACTCTGGGAGGAAGCCAGAGTTCCCGGGGAGAACTCACGCATGCAAAGGCAGAACATGCAAACTCCATGCAGAAAGACCACGGGCCGGGAATGCAACCCGGAACCTTCTTGCTGCAAGGCAGCAGTGCTACCCACTGCACCATTGTGTAGCCCCACACCACCAAAATAAAATATATTTACTTCTTCTGTGGATGATATTCAATGATTTCTCCCCTTTGGATGTTTGGTGTAAGGATAAAAATATTGGCTAAATGAAAAACCCCAACCAGAAGCCTCAGAAGCTCCTTAGGAATCACTACCTATGAGAACATAAACATTGCATTTTAGACATAGGATAGGTAAAAAATTAAAAATGCTTTTGCAATAAGTACAAAAAGTGGAAACTTTTCCCCTAAAATCTCTGTGGCTGGAGGTATGACAACTGAAATAACAATTATGGAGACATTTTCATCACATCAAACCCTCATTTCCTAATCGACTTGAATTACCTGGCCTTTAAATAAAACAAGCATAAAAAATATCAGTTCATAGGGCAGCAGCACTACATCCATGTAGTTTGGAATGAAAATAGCTTCCACTAATACCACAGGATTAAAGTTTCCATATAACAAAATGACTAGTCAGCTAGTCAAACCGGACTAGATTTCACAACAAAAGCAGCAACAACACATGCAAAGACTGACTCCTCTATTTGAATACTCCCGTGTATGACTAACGCAGACTCATTGACCCACAATCCTGGATGAAACACCAGTTAAACACCGAAAGGGAAATTCCTCCTTTGAGCGTATGTAAATATGACACACTCACAGATCAGAACCTGCCACAACATGCATCAATAAGAGCCTCAGAGCAGGGTGTAGAAAAAAAATGCATGTTAAAATCCACATCTTAGGCACAACTAATTTATAAGTAGACAACATCTGAAGTCTTTTTTCTTATATGTTGGGCTCCATTCCCTCCATCAAGCTTCTTAAAGATGTTCCTATAAGGTTGGAAGACATCTACCCCCCAGTCCAGTAAAGTACACACATTCAGGCTATAAAAAGGGTGCTTCAGGCCGCATGACGTAAAATAGTCAAGAAACCTTTTTCTATAAACAGAAAATGGTTCTACCACAAGCAGTTCTTGGTGCCACAGACTAAACCTTTCATCACCTGCCTGTTCATTCAAACTGCTTTGAGATGACCCAAGTGTGTGAGAATAAATTGGTCATTCTTTATCAGATAATTCTCTCTTTGAAATCGACCTAGAAAGCACATGGAGTATGCTTGTAAAGATATTCAGCATTTAGCGATTTGCAAAAGGGAGACTTTTAAGCTGAGGAGGCAGTTTACAAATAAAGGGGCGTGGGGCAGCGCTGCAAACAGTAAACAAAGCCGGGAAGAAAACAGCATGTTCCTTCAGTTACATTGCAAACTTGTTTGAATTTCTCATGAGGATATGATATCTGGAACTACACTACTGATAATGAGTCTGATTATGCCACTAAATTAATCAAATCATGAGGAAGGTGTGCATGCCATATCAGTGGTGTCATTAATATCTGTGCGTTCCTACTGTTGGTAAATACAAAGTGTTTGTGCTACAATAGCGTGTTACAAGGAAGGACTCTAGTCTTTATCTTTTAGCTGCTGATTTTCTTCTCACCTCCTCTCCTGCTTGCTCTGTATATATTCCAACCCTGCAGGACAGGGTGTACTGAAAATCCCACTTGCTTCAAGGACTCGCTTATGTCACACTGTTTTTCTTTTCTGGCGATCTTATTCTTGAGCAGACCCAGTGACAGTTTAAATGTGAATCACTTGCAGGGCAGTTTATATTAATCAGTACATGTTTAATGTGTGGGATCTGGGGGCTAGGGTGGCAATGAAATAAGGTGTTTTTGTGTCTAGTGAACCATTTTTTTTTGGTTCATTTGGGCATATTGTTAGATCATCATCCTGTTTAAAGACCCAATGTGAAGATGTTTGACTAGCAGAGGCCCAAAGGTAGCAGTGAATGCATAGGGTTTGGGAAGAGTTTGTGATGTTCTGTTCTCTGGGTATCTTTTTAATAGCAAAAACATACTGACTTTAGACTGTAAGATCATGTTCTAGGGTGTTATCTCTTTAGAAAGTCCAGGGCGTGAAAGTTCAAGATGTTTCCCTCTAAAAACCAAGCGCGTTCCCCGGAGATCACGTCTAGGGCAGCTCATATTCATCTTACATTTCAACAGAGTGTGTGGAAAAGTATCAAACAGTAACGTCCATTGTTATGTCGATGATACTGAAATGTACTCTACCCCGACCACACCTTAACAGGTCGCTTATCAGCTCCGACAAGCTTTCATTGTAGTTTAGTGAACTCAGTGCAGTTCTATAGAAGTTTGAATGTCTTGTAACTGATCTTTAAATTTCCATTTGGCTGTACTCCTAAGTACATAGGAATCTGAATTGAAAAGTTTCTTATCTTTATGTTTTGAGAAGTTTGTAAAAAAAAAATTCTTATTCTTGGTTTAATAAACAGGCATAACTGTTGTCATCACAATCTTTAAAATTCTGCCTAACTGCAAAGACATATTCTCATATATATCACTATTGCTGGCACTCTCCTATCTAAAATCTTGTTCTATCACAAAACTTGTTCCTGGTGACTGTGCAAAAACGCTCATACTGACCCAGCTTATACAAAAAAAAAAAGCTCTTAAACCATAAAAGAACAGAGTATACTCCAACATCTGTTTTAATCCACCATGCTGTTAGATTTGACTGTTTCATGTGTCATTGGGCTTACATAAATAGTAACCATTGCCGTTTTTACAATGTGTAAAATATCTTTAAATATCTTTTAAAGAATTGCATTTTACTGCTATTTTAAAGGCTCCCTCATCTTGGCCCCGAAATTCCTCGTAAACAACATTTGAAGTCTCAGAGTGTCTCCCTGGGTTAAATATAGTATGAATCAAAAATAATGAAATAAACTATAATTTCCACTGACCCTTGAATGAGAAGCAGACCCACATCATCACAAGTCCTCTATTGTCCTCAAAAGTGGTCATGAGGTTCTTCTACAAGAACCTCATGGCTAAAAGCATCAAAATGTCCCAAGTTTGTAATAAAGAACTTCCTGACCATTCCACTGACTTTCCATGCTAAGATAGACTTAGGTCATCTTCCAGTCAAGCAGCCCTGGATGAAAGAATTGGCCTCATATATATACCACAAGGAAACAAGAGGTCATCAATTACTGATTAAATGTTCCAAAAAACTAAGAGAAATCCAAAAATCTATCTCTACATGAATGTTCTTCCAAAGTCTTGAAATTAAAGGTTACATTTCTGAAATTGAGGTGTAAGGTGTGTGATGACACACTGTTTCATGTAGGAGGAGCGGTGATAATGTTTTTTTTATTTTTATTTTTTTATGACTAAACAGAAACTTCTAAAACCCCAAGGGTGGAGCTGGTTTAATTCAGTACAACTCAGTCACGCCACATGTGGCGCCTTAGGAGCATTCTGAGAGCCGCCCCTAATTTTTTGGCTTCACCTTTCTAACAGGTACGAAAGTGTGGGGGATGCAGCTTCAACGCACACAGAGACGAGGCCCTCAGAAAACTACTCAGAGCACAGGAGAGCAAACTAAGCTCATGTTTCAGGTTTACTGCTGGTCATGGAGCAGCATTAATCACCTCACTTGGTGGCCAGGGACAGGGAGAACTTAAAAAGGGAAAACCACCACTGGTGCGGCAAATACTCCCAGGATGCAGCCATGGCAGCAAGAATGCAGCCAGAGTGTGAATTAGGCTGGAGCTATACAGAGAAAGGATAAACCTAAACTCTGCTCTTAAGTATTACTCAGCAAAGTCAACAAGAGGAAAATGCATGGGAACACGTCACAGATAAGATCTCACAGTGCATCTCCTTCATCACATAACTGTTATAGAAGCATATCTTGATCTCCTTGTTCACTTCCTGTTGTTTCTGCTTCATGCAAGGGCAAACGCATTGGTCAACTTTCTGCTTTGCTTCTTGTCAGCCTCATGAGGCTGGATAAGCATGCCAGGGCATGAGGCGGCAGGATCAGGGATCAGCTACATCTCTTTACAAAGTGACGTAGCCAATCCCAGCAGTCAGCTAGATTTACCGAGAGGGCAGCAAGTGCAACAAGCTGTAGAGTGATGAGTAAGGAGCCATAATGGCATTTACACTTGTGGATTCAAAATTAGAGCAACTTAAGGAGACATTTTGTACATTTTTCCTGAAAAATCTTTAGAATAGCCTTTTTATTTGACTCTTTTTAACTAAAATATTGTTGGATGAGCGGACTGACACCTCATTACTTCAGCCACTTGATCTCTATTCAGTGGATTGCTGATTTCCCTTTGGTAGTACGGGGTTGAGTGAAGTCACCGGCCGCCATATTGGTACTCCATAGTTAGACCGGTCGCAATGTAAACAATAAGTGCGCTATAGCATCGAACAACTATAATGTTCTCATTTTCAGGGGGACTTAAGACTTTTAAAATATAAATTCATTACTTGGACACCCACTTGCAGTTTCATAGCTTAAGTAGATTACTGTAACTTATGATAAAAAAATAAGTGCATCACATTACATAGCCATTATGAAGTCAATGAAGTCTATAAATCATGTAATATGACGTATTATACAAATTCCATCACAACAAAATGAGTGTGTTAATGGAGCACAATAATATACATGCGCCAAAAGTGCTAAATTGAGGACGTACATGTACTGATTACACATCAAGACTGATATACAAGTACATCTGTTAATGTTATAATATTTTCCTATTTGCAAATAGTGCATGCATGATGCCATATACTTTTATGCCTTTAAAAATGCTCAACTTGCTTTTTTTGCGTCAATATAACATGCGATGTACTTTAGCACATTACTTTTTCAAATGAGAAATACAACAAACACTACAAAAAACAACATCCACCTAAAGAATAACTATATTTACATTTCACAATGAATTACTTTCTATTTTCTAATGTTAGACCCAATGTTGATGTCTTACTCAGTCAATATCTTAGAGTCAGTCTAAGACAGCCAGACTAATGTTACTCTACATACTATAGGATAAATTGGAATATATATTCGAATATTCTTTGTTAGTAAATCCACTGACTGTATAATTACCTGTGAAACATCTTCCAAGAGCAAGCAAACTATTTATTTTTGCAGCCAAATGCTATATACATAGGCATTTTTTAATGGCTCATCTCCTTGGGAGTGGGGAGTACCAATATGGCGGCCAGTGGGTTCACTTTTTTCAGGCTATCAGCTATCCAGTGAATAAATAGAGATCAGTGACTTTAGCACCAATGTCTCTATAAGCCTGTAGCCCATGTTCCCTGAATGTACCTCGTACATTTAGGGAATTTTCTTGGTAATACACAGCTTGTTATTTAATAGTATAATATTAATAACTGTTACTATTTTTAAGGATTTTAAGCAGTCAATTTATTTCTTAGGCTGGTTTATAAAGAAAAAAAAAAAAACACCATATTTTTTAAACATTTTAAAAGTAATTAGATCAATTTTACTTTTGTTTCTAATGTATATTTCCTTTGAAAGGGGAAATGGCTGAGATAAAGTTTTGTCTCAAAACATTTAATGAAAACAATTGTCTGCATTGTTCCCTTCACACAATAGATCACTACCTGCTAAACAGGTTGTCTTGACTTTTGCAATTTCCAGCAAAGAAGATTTAATATGATAGGAGAGGTTAGGCAATTTCGAAGAACTTCTTAAAGCCCTTTATACTAAAGTTCACGCCTAGAGAAAGCAAGACAAGCAAGGAATTACAGAAAAAGGAAGAGAAAAACATTTCCTTGTTGAAAACCATTCGTCACAAACAATTGGAGACAAAGGAGAGTTAGAAATCAAGTTTTGTTTCTATACACCCATACAAAGAGGTCACTCTAGACTCCATATTTGATTTGAAGAGTACTTAACCCAACCCTGCAAATATTCCAAGGAGATGCAATAGATGAGAGGTATGACGCAACAACTGCAATCCAGGAGCTTAAGGAAAAAGTTAAAACAGACCAAGGGGATTTCTGGTTTTGACAGGCATAATAATAGCTGATTTGTTCCTTTCAGTGAAACTAGTTGATCCACTGTATATACAGTCCGTTGGCCATAAAACAACACTGTGGTCTGTTTTTCTATTTGTTTGACCCCTTCTTTTGCAAATCAACATAAATTCTACCCTCACAACCTAAGCTCCAATGTGCACATAGATCTGGTTACATCACATCCGGCGTCATATCAGAGGTCATTTTCATTGAGGTACATATAAAACCATATTGCGTATCACCTATCACTGCCAAAAATGATCCCTAAAATCAAACACGTACCAATGCCAAATCAGTTAGCATGATGACGCCTAAAACACGGACTCTGAAGTGTTTCACAATATAAGCCCAAATCTCTCAAGATGATTGCAGAACCAATCAGGATACGGACAGTGGTGGTTCATTAATGTCCCCACAACTATTTAGAGCCAAACCTGCTAAAAACAGTGTCAACTGTAGGACTTCTTCCAGTTCCTATAAACCACCCTATAAAACTGAGAGAGGGTTTCCTCCATGTACCATGAATCGGTATGGATTCCTTAGCCAAAGCGGAATTGCGCCAGCAGTCGCCATAAGTACTGTCTGAATAGTTCTGGGAGTAAGGAAGGAGGTAGGAAGAAGAGCTTGTATTCTTCCAATCATATTTCCTTTATCACTGAGACTTTGGAACATTCATATCTGGCACTAAAGGGCTTTAAGAAATGATATTTACGCACAGACCGCATCATGGAAATGAACAAAAACAGTTTTTCCTTCATGAGTACTGTGTGTGACAAATGCCAATCTGCACACCATTGTATTATTTGGTTTGTGTAATGTAGAGCTTTTCTTTTCATTGCTCCAATCTGACATGCATCATGGATGTGCATTTTATTTTGTTGCCCCATGAAGTCCCCAGTTAAAGGCCGTTTGGGTTTGGCACAGCTGTTCAGAGTTCCTTTCCTACCCACACTAAAGTCTTTACTGCTGACCTCATGAAAGGTGAAGGAGCAGGGAAATCCAATTTGCTGTATTCTGCTTCAGCCATAGACTAGACTCTATTCAGAAGAGAGCCAATCAGAGTCGCTGCAGAAATTCAGGAAGCGCAACTCTCCACCGGAGCAGCTGCTCATCTCCACTTTGCCATCATCCTGTCTGTTTTCTACACATCCATCACTGTGTAAGTTGGCTAATCTAAAAAGCATGATAGGTCCAACCTATAATTAGGTTCACAGAGAGGACGATTGGGACCGACTTTCCCTTTGTTCTTGACCTGTAAAAGTAGTCTAAAACAAAACAAAAAAATGTGACCAACATCTATGCTACCAACAGGCATCCTGGTTTGAGGCTGTCCAAACTCTTATCTTCAGGAAAGTGATAAAGAAATTAAGCCCCCACAAAGACAGTTTATTTCCCCAGTCATTCTCTGTTCAATTTAATGAAAATCTCAAATCTAAGGTACTCAGTACCTCGGTCCAAATACCTCAAATTATAGCTGCTACTTCCTGTTTCTATATTTCACCTCTCACAGGGTCAACAATACGACCACGATCCAAGGCAGGAAAATATTTATGTGCAACTCCAGACTGATGAACTGAATCCAGAAAGCCTTCATCCTTATGGATGTCATTGCACAAGGGACATGCACACAAATAACTCAAATAAAATTAGGACTTTAGCCTTCTATAAGAGGAATACAAAAAAATTAAAAATAAAAAATCTAGCAAACTATTGAAGTTCTCCATTATATAGCCCAAAACTTTTTAGGAAATGTTAATTTGCATGCGTCACACAGAGTGAAGGTGAAGAAATAATGTATTTTTGTTAAACTCCATGAGGTTTCCTGTGCCTAAACACCCGCAAAGGATTGTGGGCAACTGTATAGCTCCTAGCCATGACTAGGAACGTCAGAAGGTCCTTATGATAAATGAATTGCTTCTAGGAAGCATCCTGCTTCATGTTCTGGATCCTTCTTTACTGCAAGCGTTCTTAGATAGCACTTATCCAAGTGTAGCGATGGCTGACGCACTTGCCCTGTGGCTTAAATGTCCTAACTGATTGGAAATATTCCAACTGACCTAGACACTCTGCTAGAACAATTAAGTTTTTTGCAACATTAGAACCCGTTTCCCTGTTTTTTACTAGAACAAATGCACACTTGTACACACCATTATCCTGCTCTTACTCCCTTTAAGCATTTTTTTAAACAGCATGATTGTTTTTTACTTTTTATTATGATATAAGCAATGAAAAAACAAAAACAGAGCTAGGTTCCTGGTTTGTGCGCAATTTTTTTTTCTGCAATTCTGCAATTCCATTATTTACTCACTTTTGATAATAAGCCTGATTTTTATTTCCCTTTTGTGCTGCTTTTAATGGAAATATACAAAATCAGATAAAGTTAGTTTGTTTCCTTCAATGTCCTTTCAAAAACCTGTATCTTATTGTGATAACTTACATGATTTTAGAATCAAGAACCTATAAAGACCAAAAATGTATGACCATTGTTATTATAATGGTTAAATGTGCATCCCTCTGTTCCTACGCTGATGATATTATCATGGAAACATAGTTAACCTGCTAAAATATATGTCCATCTATAATAACAACTAAACGCCAAAAAAAACAAAGAACCAAGGGAAAATGCCTTTAGTTCTTCCAAACTTTTTTTTGCCCCCACAAGAGTTACAAATGCTGAATTTGAGTATATAACAATCTTAATATTTTCATTGATAACCTTTTTTGCTATTTGAAATACAAAAACGAACAAATAAAAATCAAAACAAACACTAGGCTTCTTGTATAAATACCTATTGTGTTTTCATTTGCCATAATAACAGGACCTCCCTTACTATCCGTACACATTATTGTTTCCGGCCGTTTACGCTCAAGATTGATCAAATTAATTACTTTTAAGAGCACTGACATTCATCTCAGAAAATAAATCTCATACCCACAATTACACTTCAATATTTCCAGTTAACCGCCACTATACTGGACTTGATCAAATTAAAGGGGAAATAATGTTTCATTAAGCTAAAATCAGACCTTATCCCTGCATGTTAAAGGAAAAATTGTTTGTTAGGCTTTAATGCTTTACATGGGTGGTTCTAGACAGAGGCCAACGGGGGCCAATTACCCTGTAGATCATGTCCTGGCGCCTGTTATGGCCCCCGTACTGAAGAAATAATATGCAAAGAAATTCTAATGATGATCTGAGCCGGAACAGACATGCTTACTGATAGCTCCTTGGGCTCTATTTCATTTTTTTCTTTACAAATTCTGTTTTGCTAATTAAATAAAAACAATAAGGTTATAGCTTCATTGGTACTGAGACAGGATCCCAGTTTGCATCTTTTAATTTTTTTTTTTTTTTTAACAAATAGCTCTAATTTTTATGGTTGAAATTATCAGTTTTTCTTGAGTTCTAATTCAGATTTTATAGAAAAAGGTAATTTGAAGACATGATCTACCGTGAATGTGATACTGTACGACGGCTTCCTGTTATAAATAGAATTACTATTATTTT
>NW_015150874.1:444130-477327 GCF_000732505.1 Cyprinodon variegatus | reverse complement strand
TTCTCTATTCTTTTTCTTTTTTTACTAAAAAAACAAGACTAATAAAAATGTTATAATAAAAAAAGAGAACAGTAATTTTACTTAAATTAAGCAAAAATTACGTAAACTTCCTAAATTATGAATGTATATTGACCTAATAAGACAGAATTTTAATTAAACCTAATTGAATAGATATTTCACTTCATGCAACTCTCTTAATAATATTAATAATATATTTGAATCCCTAAGCCTGTTTTTTATTCCAGGCTTTTCTGTGCCCCCATGAAAAAACGCTGGGCCCCCTCCTGGCCCCCTGGTACATTTGGTCTAGAACCGCCACTGATGCTTTACTTCTAGTGTCTCCTGTCTTAAACTATTAACTGCCTTTTATTATAAGACTGTTATACCCTATTGTATGGATGTTTAAAATCACACTATCAAATCTGTTTTGTTTTTTTTAATGACTCAAATAAAAATCTGGATAGAAGATTTGAAATCTAATATGAAGGCGCGTTCGCAGTGAGGCGCGCGCACTGCTTGATTCATAGATGTAGAGCAGATGATCCATCCATCGCTGCGTCTTTCTAATTGATAGTGACAGGTTCTTGGAAAATAGATTACAGTCCATTCATAGGCATAGCGGTGAAGGAACACTGGCTTATCTAAGGGGACTTTTTTCCAAAATACTTTTTTTTTCCTTCGATCGCTCTTAGTTTGTTAAACAACCCACGCTTTTTTTTACTCAGGTATAAGACAGACTACAGTCAAAGCTCTATAATTAATCACAGAATATCTGATATTTACTTGTTAAATAACCTGGATGAGGATCAGATGTGCGCGTAAACTTTCCACTCGGAGTTCTTCCTCTTAAAAACGCAACAGATTGTAAACTTACTTGCTCTTATCGGAACTCATGGCGACAAGTTTCCTCCTCGGAGATGATCAAGCTTTGTACTCGGTGGACTTTTGTCACCTCCAGTTGCTTTATTTGTTTTCCTTTTCTATTTAAGAAACAAAAATATAAATATATATCTAATGAAAGCAAACAAAGAGGGAAGAAGTGCGGCTATCTGGCGGGGATGATCTCTTTGACTCGATGAACCAAACTGTGCGCAGCAGGACGCGCAATCCTCATTATCTGGCTGAGCTCGTCCCGGAGCGACACGCTGAGGAAATGCGGAGCGTCGTGGGCGCGTGGAGTCTCCGTGGACTGCGTGTCTGTTTTCCATATTTAACGTCCCTTCCCTCCTCCTGCGTGACGCCACGGATGGGGGCGGAGGTCACTCGTGGGTGGCGCTCCAGATGCCTCTACTTGACAAATTGCTCCTCTATTGTTTAATCAATTTAATTTCCCGGCATTTGGAAGCGCTTTGTTTCAATTCTTTGCACATAAATCTGGACAAACAAGGATATAAGATATCATGGAGGGGACCGAGATTTATATTACATCCTATTCTAAACCAGACTTTATTTTGGCTATTATTCTAATGACTGTAAAAACAAAAATAAATAAAAGTAAAAAATAAATAAAAAGGTAAATGCTTTATTATCTTGTTTGCTCCAAATAAAGGTCGAATAATCAGATAAAAGGGTTTGAATTAAGACTGGCGACACCTTCTATTAGAACTATAGGTGCACCTCAGGAAATTGGAATCAATTTTAAGTCAAAAGTTTTATTATGGACCACATGGCTCTCTGCCCAGGGCTGCACACACTGAGGGGTGACCAGCCTCAAAATAAGGTTAGGCTTTATAATCATTCATTTCTAAATTACAACTATTTTATTCGGAAATGCATGAAACATATATAAGTTTTATAGACCTTAATCTTACTGAATGTTTAGAAAGATAATAAAAAAATGGTTTTTTCTTGGCAAATGGGTGGGGGGCTAAAACTTCTTTGTGCTTTTTGTGGAGTATGAACAGTCAACTGATTGCATTTTTAAGTGATACTTGAACATGCTCTATTCCAGAATAAGTAACTCTAATTTAAAGCTTTTTAATGCTCCTAGAAATAATTTTAATGCCATCAACAAGTACCCATGACTCTCATATATATATATATATATATATATATATATATATAAACACAGCAAAATCCTCTTTACTGTCGACAGGCTGCAGCCATGTCCCGAATTCCTTGTTTTCCATCCGCTTTTGTTGAAATTAGTATTTTCCCATTCTCTAGCTTTTTCTCCGCTTCGAGCTTCTTTTCCGAACATACGGCTTTACGATCAACCGTAAGCAGTTCGGCGCAAATTTTGGGACAGTATATCGGAGGAAATTGTTTTTATAAACTTTTTTAGTGCATTTTAAATACCACGATAATCACATTTAATGAATTTGAATGCCAATTAAAGCCTTAATTTCAAAAATAATAATTTAATGACTTGTTATATTTAATGGCCCTGTTGCAAAACAATACAAGGGGGAATAGGAATAAAATCTGTTTTGCCTAGAAAACTGTTAATCTTTAACTCAAATTAAAAACTTCAGACATATTTCTTGGTTCATGTTTCTAATATAAGAAACCAAGCTTGAGGAAGGCTGTTCAGGGCCCTGCATGGAAGGATATACATGTAAAATTAGATGGAAGGAAAAGGTGTGCTAGAAAATGGTGTCAATATATGGAAAACCACAGCTTTTTCAGATTGGTGAAGCCAAAGCCTATTAAACTTATCGTGTGATTAAAAGTCTGATAAATACCTGGTTTATTGAGATGTTATAAATGTGCTTGAGTGGATAAACTTATCTACCCTTAACCCCACAGATAATCTGTTAAGGTGCTGTAAAAATTTCAAACACCAGAACCAACATGTGGGTGAACAGAAGGTGGAAACACACACACACTTTGGTAGGGTAAAGCTTTTATTAAAAAGGTTGACAACCATGCATATAATTTCATAAATAAAGTAAAAACAGCAAAGCAACAGTAAAACCAGTGCAAATTGTCAGATCATTAGAAAACTGATAAAAAAAAAAAAAAAAGAAGTGATCATGTTGGGGTATTTCATTGTTCTTAATCTTCCACGAATTGCTTTCCTCTTGGCAGAATTAACATTATTCCATCACAACGTGCTCAAGAACTCCTTCACCTGAAAAAGAACCAAAACAAAAAAAAAAAAGTTATCAGATGACATCAACATTCACTTCTTATCTTCTTGATTGAAAGCGTCACAGTCTTGTTTTAGCTCAACAAACGGCTTTTAATTTCAGGAGAAACCTCAACGTTTCCATGTTTACAATCAACAGAAAACTGCTCAACAAGCATCTTCTGAGTTATGCGAAACCCTGTTATGACTTTCCATCCAAATATTGAACTCAAAGCCACTGCAGTGTTGCATAATTCTGTTTTGAGAAGCCTTCTTACATGTTTGTGGTATAAGAGGGAATTATTATTTGTAAAATGCAGGTCTAAGAGCCAATTAGTGACAAGATTATAGGTAGTACATAAAAAACGTGTATATATATANTATGAAAACTGATTGACATATGTGATGCCAAAAAAATTGTTTACCAAAGTTTATTATTAAGGAGGTAAAAATCACTTTTATCATGCAATTTTATCTATTTATTTATTTCAATTTGAACTCCATACATTCATATATTTCAATGCAGATTCAAGCAATTTATTAATTCCAAAGGGAAAATTCAATGTTCCAGTAACTCATAGTTGAAGCAAACTGTTTGAGTGAAAATAATTTATTTATACATACATACATACATACATACATACATACATACATACATACATACATACATACATACATACATACATACATACATTACAAAAATAAATTTCGTTCAGTACAGCTCTCAAGACATTTTTATTTTTGAAAGTGCAGCAGTGATAAAAGGTGAGCAGCAGTGTTAAATGTAAACATACGACTGAGTTGAAGTCTTTTTTTTAATAACCCCATTTTATACAACATTCACCATGGCAGCGGGGAAGAAACTGTTCTGGAATCTGGAATCATACATACTTACAAACATACATACATTATGTAAAATACTTTATGTGTTGGATTTACAGACAGACAGACAGACAGACAGATAGATTGGCACCTGTAACAACACATGTTTGTATGTATCCTGGGCTGTCTTCATACAGAGACACACATACATATGTACCTACATACATACATACATACATACATACATACATACATACATACATACATACATACATACATACATACATACATACATACTTATGTAATGTATCTTATATATAAGATACACTAAACCTAACAGTTTTTTTTCTAGTCATGTGCTAATTTAGTTTTTATATATATATATATATATATATATATATATATATATACATACATACATACTTATTTAGTGTATCTTATATATAAGATACACTAAACCTAACAGTTTTTTTTCTAGTCATGTGCTAATTTAGTTTTTATTAAGCATCTTTTTTTTTTTAAGAATGTTATTCAGTCTTGCTTATTGTCCTTTTTGAAATGCCTGCTGATTTCTTAAGGTGATACGAAAAAAAAAAGGAACCGCTATAGTAGGAACCATCATGACATTCTCCAAAGAGCAAACGGCAGCAGAATGTGAGCAATGCTGACATCCAGTTACTACCAGGTCTAGTCTTCCACTTCCTGTTTTGACTGATCCTGACAGTAATATAAGAACAACGTGACCAATTCTTAATCAGCGTGTAAAAATTGTTCTGTTCCCTTGGTATCACAATATTTTGCGTTCTTACTTCCTGTACTGTAAAAATACACCGACTTACCTTCTCAATCATGTCGCCACTCTTGGAATCGTTCTGCTTAAAATCATCGTTTACATCCAAGGTCAGTACAGGCACATCATTGAGGTACTCAAACTCCATGCTGCAAGGACAGACCATCAAGGTCATCTAGTTAGTCACACCCACGGCTCCAGGAACATTTTTATATCAGGATTACCTGCTTTTCCCAGCTCAAATTTACAAGTATAACACTTTATAAAACCTTAAGCCAAAATAATGTCTTCTACACAAAATCAAAAATGAAACTAAAAAAAAAAAAATAGATACATTTAAGACAAACACTTAAAAATGTTGATTCTTTAAATCACTAGTGGTTAACTATGTTCATTTAATCCTGCTGACATACAAATAGCAGTTAAAGTGCTTTCTATGCATCAGGGCCCAGTTTATGATCAGATTTGATAAACCAAATTTAAACTTACATAAAAAAACATGTATGTCAATCACAAAGCAGGGTGTAATGTGGAAAACCAAAGAAAACGTGATTTAAATACAAAACAGATTAGAAAATATTAACCAATTTAAAACAGGCAGCAGTGGGTTTTCCTCTTTGCAGGTAAATAAAAGAAAATCAAGCTTATAAAAAAAAAAAAAAAAAAAAAAAAAGAAGTGATCATGTTGGGGTATTTCATTGTTCTTAATCTTCCACGAATTGCTTTCCTCTTGGCAGAATTAACATTATTCCATCACAACGTGCTCAAGAACTCCTTCACCTGAAAAAGAACCAAAACAAAAAAAAAAAAGTTATCAGATGACATCAACATTCACTTCTTATCTTCTTGATTGAAAGCGTCACAGTCTTGTTTTAGCTCAACAAACGGCTTTTAATTTCAGGAGAAACCTCAACGTTTCCATGTTTACAATCAACAGAAAACTGCTCAACAAGCATCTTCTGAGTTATGCGAAACCCTGTTATGACTTTCCATCCAAATATTGAACTCAAAGCCACTGCAGTGTTGCATAATTCTGTTTTGAGAAGCCTTCTTACATGTTTGTGGTATAAGAGGGAATTATTATTTGTAAAATGCAGGTCTAAGAGCCAATTAGTGACAAGATTATAGGTAGTACATAAAAAACGTGTATATATATANAACCTTCACATGGATAAGCCAACCAGTTACTTCTCCATCTATTGGGTTCTTCAAACTAGCTAACAATTCAACTATCATTTACCAGTGTACCTTTAAGATATTACTGCTCTTATCTGTAGTGTTTAAAGTCAATAAGTAGAAAATAACCTCCCTACATCTAAAAGGCTGACTCTGAAACTATAGAGATGCCATGAGGGGGTCATTATGTTTAATCCATTTGCATGCTCTGAGTGCCCTAAAGGATTTTCAAGGCTCGACTCCCTGCTGGTCAAATATAATGGCCCCTAGCAGCTAGTGGAACTCTGGTACCCTCAAATGTGAGGCAGTTGGGCGGTGACAGTAAATAAGATACTGTTCATTCCCAAAATGAATAAACGCAAGCCCATTCATAGTAATTAAACAATCAGGATGCACCGATGATTTTCACAGGTGCTTTACACCAAGCAACCCACCTCATAGTCTTATTCTGCAACCAGCTCTCATGCTTGAAGTGGAGCTTCTCCAGGTATTCCAGGGGGATTTCCTGTTCCTCCTCTCTTCCTCTAGTGTGCAGTCGCTCCAAGCATCTCTAAACATGTGCAGGATACAGGAGCAAATGATCTCATTTGTTTACACCAGTTTAAACATTCAACAAGCATTCCTTCTGACTTGTAAAAGAGCGATCAGTGGGTGGAAGAGTACCTCTGGAGAAGCTCTGAGGTAAATGATGCCATCGAGCTCGATGTGCTTGCCAAACTGGTTGTGCAGCCAGCCATGCAAGTCCTGATAGATGGACCATTCCGTCTCATTCATGCATTCGCTCTCATATAGGTTGCCTGCAAATATGTACCTGAAACATAAAGAACACATGAGGCCGGAATGCCTGTCAGGAAACATTCTTCTTACTTAGTATGTGTCACGTCATGTAGCACATACTAAGAAAAGCTGGTGAAACCTTGCAGAAATAAAGCAGACACAATTTAGCCACACATCTTTAAAACTTGGATGAAAAAAAGTCACAAGTTTTATTGATCAGAATCAAACTACTCATTGTTTACACCCCGATACCTGTCACTGTAGATGGATCGTTCAAAGAACAACACAGGGTTCTCGGCCTCTCGGAGCTTGCCGTTGGCTGATCTGGCCTGGGCACGCACCCTGCTGATGCAGGCGTAGCTCTGGAAGGTGTATGCCCACCTCTCCGGCTTTTCATACATCATCTTCAACACGTTTCCGCCGCTCCTCTGAGAGGTGGTCAGCTCCTTAAGAATGAAACCAAGATTGAATGAAGAATTTTCCTCAGGTAACTTAAATAATCACCCCTCCCCACTTTATACTTAAAGAGATATTAACTCAAATGACCACTGACCCTGGTTGAACTGTAAATATGCCCTTAAATACAGTCAGGGTAATGAATGACAGCAGAAGAAAGAGGCACCTGTGAGGAAGCTAAAGGATGAGTTTAAAGACAATAAAAAAAAGTCTCCTGGTTGCAAAGGACAACATCATAGTCCTAGCATATTATTTTATAGCCCTTTATAACCATTTGTTGATAACTGAAATCAACTGATAACATCAATAAGTTTAATATTAACTTCTGCTATCAATGGGCTTTTTTGACTTTCATGAAACCTTATAACCTTTATAATAAGGTCACCCAACCCCAACCTTCAGTGGAAAATCTACCTCTTCACACTGCAGAATTTGCTGCTTTTTTATTTAAATAAATCTCTACCCAGTTAGATTTATAATTTTTTTCTTCAATTTTCAGCCCCTTGTCTACAAATTGTTATTTTTTTTGTCAATAAAAAGCTTTACCTGGGCTTAAAAACAGAGTTCCTACATCTAGGCTGTAGATGGCGCCATACTAGATGAAGGAGCATGTGCACCAGTCCAAAGCAGAATTAAAAACTCATTGTTGTCAAATTGGACAATTTTCTAACTTTAGCTTAAAGCTTAAATAATAAAGTGTATTTTTTTTTTTTTACAAATATGAAATAAAATTAGCCAATTTTTATAACCGTAGCCCACTCCTGTTCCACTTTAACAGCACAGTTCGGTTCTTTTTAACCAAAAAAGTACAGAAATCAAGGGTTATAACCTGTCTGATCGGTGTCTGTTTGCAGACCACTATGCGTGCATGTCAAAGCAGGAGGCTTGAGCTGCAGGTGTGCATTTCTGTGCAGAAACCACCTGTTTCCCTTGGGTGTGTCATATTAACTGTAACCAGCGCAGATATGTGGACAGATGGCAGCTGCGCTCTAAATACAGCTGAGGACCTTCCCTGTTATGCAGACATGGTCAAATGGGGGTTCAGCAGCTCTCTGAAGGAGCCTTCACTTCTTATAGTGCAGGCTTAATAGTCACAAAATAATTTAGATAAGTAGGGTTTCCCCCCCCACTGATTGTCCAGTAACTATGCGTGAAATATGGAGGACCAATCCTGCCATAATTAAAAATAAAAACAGAAATAAATAAATGCTCCAAAAATAAATAAGCATACAATTAATTGCCCCCCTAAAATACCTTAAACAAATAAATGAAGGTAGAAATTAAAATATACAATGAGACATATATATATACATATATATATCTTTTAATTAGCTTCTTTGTTTATTTGTCTTTGTGATAATTACCTTATTTATTAATTGTACTATATATTCTTTGACTTTATTTAATACTCATTTCTTTAAATATTTATTTATTATATGTATTTATATATCATTATTTATTATACTGTATAATTTAATCTCTACCTACATTTATTTGTTTATTGTATTTTGGGGGTCAATTAATTGTATACTCATTTTTTAAGCATTTATTTATTACTGTATTACTGGCAGGATTGGTCCTCTATAGTGAAGACATACCTCAAAGTCGCTGGTTGATGTTTGGACGTTGCACCATCTAGCGATCGGTTCTGGTACTACCTCCCAGTCATTGCTCTCCTGCTCCAAAAGGCGCACAAAAGTAGACTTCCCCGCCGCTGCACACCAAAATAATATTTTTTTTCAATTCAGTTACGGTCATACAATGTAATATAATTATAAACTGCGACACAAAATTTTGCAATCGGCCTTATATATAAAGCAAGAAGTGAATTTAAGCGGGCATGACTATAATTTGGCGGCAAAACATCGTTAGATCCAAAGTAACACGACCGCCCGAAAAACATAGAAACTAATTATAACCACCTGCCACAATACTTTAATATGCACTAATAAAAATGGTAAGTCATGTTGTCTAAGACTTTATTTTATTCTTATTATTCTTTGACAGCTGCACTTACCAATGTTTCCTTCGATAGAAATGCGCTTTATTCTTTTCTCCATGGAGTCATTCATGGCGTCGGGGCAGGGTCTCTTCGGTATGGAAGGCATCTTTAGAGATTTAGTATTTGCACCTAAAACAGGCCAAAAATGAAGGAGAGCACTGCGGGTACAGCTGCAGCTGATGGAGACTCGTTGTTGTTTCAATTTTGGCGGTGAGAGACCGGAAGTGGTGGGCGTGTCATTCAGATCCTCGGAAGCAGCTGTTCGCCCTCCTACTTCCGCTTCTTCTTCTTCTTGAAATTTGTATGGCGGTTTGCAAAAACGTTAGGTGAGCATTACTGTCACCAACTGGTAAGGAGTGTGGATCGCATGGCAAAAAAAAAATAAAAAATAATAAAAAAAAATAAAATATATATATATCCTGTTATACATTTAATCTGTTTCAAAAACTCCAATATAACCTGATATCCTCTGCTTCCTGATTCCTTTTGCAGTAAATCAACACTGTCAAGTTTACTTTTCATATTACTAAGTTTCCTAATTGTTTCTCTGAACCAAATATTTCCTACAACTCACTCCAACTTCTGCTTCACCTCCCCGCCCCATATGAATGCAAACCTGTGGCCAGATATTTTTTTATTTGGCTTTATCACAACTCAACAATTATACAAAAAAGTAGTGCATAATTATGAACTAAAAAAAAATCAAAAGACGCTTGTTTAAAAAAAAAAAGAATTGTGACTTAATATACTTAAATGAAGTGCAGACAAAATCCCATCATTAATCAATATATTCTCCCTATATTTAGTTTAAACTTAATATAAATAATTGCACAAATGTGCAGCTGTGACTGTAGAAAAATCAGTATGGGCTGGATTTTAGGTGCAAAAGTAATTTTTTCTCATTTTGAATAAAATACCAATGGGTTAAGTTTCCCCTGGTTTACAGAATTTAAACCAGGGGAAACTTAACCTATTCCACTTCAGAAGTTATGGTAAGAGCATTTTAAAGAACAAAATAAAAACTTTTTAAACATTTAAAAAAAACATGTTGGAGTAATTACTGCTTTGAGTGAGTTGCTCTGTAAGATAAACATATTTTTTTAAAGTATCTGTACTCCAGTTATGATTAATCACTTACTAAATTAAAGATCATCATAAATCTAATAATCCCAAATAATCCGAAGAACCATTTCAGCCCTAAAAAAATCATTCTGTAAACTTGACCATTACGTGTTTCGTGTTGCCATTTCATTTTGATCCAAAAGCATCAATTTTAGCTGTAACATGACAAATGTGGAAAATTTGAATGTTTCATTAATAATTTCATTCTTATATCAAACTTATCCATTTTCATACAGAACTAAGCGTTGCATGGAAAACACTGTCTTGCATTTTTGCCATCTAAGATATTACACAATGTATTCTAATTAATAAGGGGTTATTTATAAGCTTTTAATGCAGTTCATTTGTCCATGTGTGATGAAGTAACAGCATCTCTGTTCCAATCTAGTCTGGCTAAACTCAGGGTACACAGTAAAAATACAAGATTCGGCGAGTCAAGACCACCTTTATTTGCCTTGTAAACAGCATAACCAATTCAGTAGCACTGAAAATCCATATCAAGCCATTATTTACAAACATCTCATCAATTGATAAAGTAAAGAGGATCAAATGGAGGCTGGAGGTTTTGTTATGGGCATTTCATGAGGATGACCGGTTATTCTATTACATGTTAGAGTATTTGCTGACCAGTAACATTCATATTAATTAGATAAGAAAGTGAAACAAACATCTTAAATATGTAAAACATGAGTTTTCCAATAACTGAATAAAGGAGACGAAGCAGCCTCTAAAAAGACTCGATGTATTATTTTAACAAAAAGCCACCACTTCATGCTCACTTAGAAATCAGTCAATCCTCAATATTTACAAGTGTGCATCATTTTTACTTCCAAGAAATTACTGTTATAAAACGTTCAAATGCCTTTTTTTTTTACTAAATCAGACAGAGAGGGGTTTCCATTTCTGTCTGACCCAAATTCAAGCACTATTAAGAAAGTTTGTATAAGATTCAGAATACGAAAGCGCCAACTGGTAATCCTTTTAGTGTTGTTTTCAGTCATTGCATAGCAACTAAACTTTGACATTAGGAAAGGGAGCATGCTTCGGCTGGAGAAAGCACAAAAGTATTATAATTTAAAGAATAGGAAAAAAAAAATACACATAAGCATAAGGAAACCTTAGTTGTGCCCTACAGCTAACCTCAGAGGAAATCGATCCGTTTAACATTCATTTGGTAAAATATGAGGAAGGAGATACAGCAGGAAAACTCAAAACTACACAATACTGTTAAGAATTCAGGTTTTTAAGACTTAGACCCTGATAAACATTTCCAGAGGTTTCTATAGTTAATGAGACATTTATTACCTGGATAAAATGTGAGACTAAAGTGGCATTTTTCCAGATGGAATAAAATAGACTGTAACAGAGGGAATAAGGGAGGAAAAACCTCCTCTATAATTCACATGCCTGGACTAGATGTATGAATAAAAAAAAAAAAAGAAGAAAGAAACTGGACAGGTTTTCTCTGAAAACTGGCTCGAACGGTATGTTTCACAGGGAAACATACTCTAAAGAAAACCATTTCTATTGTGAAACACGTTGGTGGCAGCATCATGCTTTGTGGTTACCTTTCTTCAGAAACACCTTTGGTTTCTGGGTGCCTGCATGAAACAACAGTCCTTTTCGATCAAGACTCTCACAGAAAGCCGTCTGGGTTCTTTTTAGCATTCCAGTGAGTTCAAATCAACAAAAGGACGACCTAAAAATGTTGGAACGGCCCAACCAAAAGTCTACACCAACAGATCAGGACGCGGCAGGGCTTTATATACCAACTTAAAAAATGGCTGCTGAAAGTAAACCCTAAAATGTTTTAAGACAGTAATAGTTTTATCTCAGAAATAATTAATCATAGGTCTGAAAAACCTGAAGCTATAACAGTACTATGCGTGCTTCTCACAAAATTCAACATATTGCAGAGAAAAACATTCAGGCAAGAGTGGTTAAAAAACTTGTTCAAAGTGCTTCATGGCTATCCAGATACCAAGGTACAGTATGTGGTGTCATCTGACTCAAAATGCTTACAGTTCTCAAAAACGGTGGAGGTTAAATATTTATCTGTATCTATCAGCAGGTATGTATGTACAGTTTAAGGTTTTGGATCCGTCGCGAAATGTTTCTACATAAAGGTTTCAGGTGGGTAAACTAGCACACAGGGACTTGTCACTAGACAATCCTAAAAGCTTATTATTAGTCCCTGCTCTAAAATGACAAAAAAACAGCTCTAATCTCACTTCTATATCCTTTAACACATTCATTTAATCATCACCCTCTCAAGAGCACACAGCAGGGAGACTTTCCAAAACAAGATATGGGACAGGAGGGAGAAGTCAGGGCTATTTGGGTTTAAAGGGAGGTAGGTGGAAAATTTTAACTAAGCTGATCAAATATGGCCTTAAATCTTTTTACAGTTCTCACTGTTGATATAGGGCGACAACGAGCCGTGCTAGGCACTTAGGGTTCTTCTGTACTGATGGCAACAAGACTCAACTAAAGTCTGACCTTTTCATTGAGAATGAAATGATAAGAGTAAAACTATTGAATAAGCTTCAAAGCTGGCTCAAATCTTCCCCATAAAATCTATACTGTCCCTCTCCCTTATGAGTGTGTCGAACCATCGGAGAAAAGAAAAAGAGAAAATGAAAGAACATACAATATATGTCTCTATAATCCTAAATCATTGTGTGTTGATACAAGGGATTATTCTCCATACACCTAAATGTTTTTTTTCTCTGTTAATTAAATCTGTAATCCCTGATAAAATTAGTCCTGGTGCCTTAAACCTATCAAAAAAAAAACCCAGTCTGCTTCCTGGCAATATTAAAAACATTTCCCCCTTGGAAATCCACGTAGTTTATACTGCATACATACAGCCAGGGTGGGGTTGGGTATCTGTGCAAAAACTAGAACAATAAAATACAAGTTTGCATTGGTGTTTATCTATCCTTAGTGGTCAGCTTCTCAATCAGCTCCTGGAGTGGAGCCAGCTCTTTTCTGTCAATGAGGTTGAACTCCTTAAAAACACAGAGAGAAAAAAAAGACAAAAGCAGAAAAGTCAGGAAAGGCTTTTAATCCACATGGGTAGATATTTGACTCATTCCTTAAAATATCCGAGACTCTTTACCTGAACGAAAAAGATGAAGTGTTTGAAGGATGTGTTGAGGTGGGCCTCCTCTTGCAGCTGCATGACGGAGTCAAAGTGCTGGTGGTAGATGTGAGCATAGACCCTGAACAGGCGTTTCAGAATGGTCTTCGCCACGGACATGAAGTTGCGCTTAAAGGGAACGCCTTGGAAATAAAAGACAGATCATTTAGGTCTATAAGGAGAAATACTTTATACAAAACTTTGCATGGCTCTGAAGTCAGAACTCTTGACACAGAGTGTTTAGCCTTCACCTTCAGAGGCCGTTTTTTCTACACTTCACAGTCACATCACCCCGATCGATATTTCATATTTGCCTTGAGGTCAAATTAGGAAACTTGCAGAGTAGAAACTATTTTGCAAGGCGCCCATTAGATTTAAAACCCTAAGAGTTGGTATGGTTATGAAGCCTTGGTATCCGTTTAGCCCAGCTCACAGGAAAAGCAAGAAGGAACAAGATTGAGACAGCATGTTCCCCAGGATTGCAAAAGTGTTCGCTGGCAGGCTGCGGCATGATCGGGGGAAAGTGTGAACAATCATGACAGCAACATGTTAAGCATTCATCTCCAGGATGGAAAACACCTTCATGTTCAGACAGACCTCTTCTATTCTACTGCGATGTAGATCAGAGACACAGTGGGCAAAACTGAGCACAAATGCACACAAAGAGTCTCTACGGATCAATTATTTAACAAACCCACTAAAATAAGAACAGTTACACTGCTGCTTACAGCTAAACTGGGCTTTACATTTATTAATTCATCAACAATCATACACCTTTAAAGCTAAGCGGCACAGCTAATTAAATGTTTGATGCATGTTGCTTTGCACACAGGATGCTCCAGAATACCACACACCCAGAGGAGGGTGTGGACGTCATTCCTGCTCCATGGATAAGAAAACGGATAAAAAAAATCTGTTGCCAGAGGGAGAGAGTGTTTAGCTCTTCCCCTCAGATGGACACTACAGCTGGCATTTAGGCTGGGCGCCAGCATCTTTAAAAAAAATAACCCCACCCTTACCAACACAGGCCTCAGCTGGTAGGGGCTCAGACACGACTGGATGTTTCAGCCACAAATTACAGAACATGAACCTTTATGAAGTCCCTCATGCAGAAGCATGAAATGTACCAATGCTAAAATAAATAGCGTAAAATGGAACTGCCTCCATGTGCAAAAGAGAATAGGGAACTTAATGAGTTTCACTGTAAACATGAAGGCATCATAAATAAGATGGGTCATGTTTACTTTATAGGTTCGGGATTTCCATTTTATTAGCTGCAGCATCAGTTTATTAAGTGGGAAAAAAACTATTTTCTCTTTCAGAGAACTTTATTTTCCAGCAGCGACATGAAAGCAGCCTGTAGAATAAAACTTTACAGAGAAAGGAAGGAACCAGGGAGCAAATCCTACCGATCTTTGAAGGGAAAAGCGTCTCATCATCGAGCTGGTCCTGCACCCACGTCATGAGGTAATCAATATACTTTGGAGCTGAGCATTTAATGGGTTTCTTGATGTTGGTTCCATCTGCCCAATGGTACTCATACCTACGAGAAAGCACAGCGAAAACGTATGTTTCATTCTCAGAATAAACGCGTGTGAGCAAACATAAAGAGGAAAGAACGACCTGGATAGCCATTAGATGTTCATTCTCAGCAGACCTGGCGGCAGTTAATGTAAAATTGTCATCACAGTGCAGAACGCCTGGTGAACATCAGCTGGTGAGGCAGCAGGATGAGTTGTTAGGTCTCTCAGATTGGCCGATGACCATTGTAATAAGTCAGCATCATTATTAAGCCTCCAAATTACTTATCAGTGTCTTTTTGGTTGTTTTTGGACATAACATTATAAATAACCCCCCCCCGTACTAGAAGCAGATACTACTACTAATGTAGTTAAAGCATTTTAAAGCATGTACCATCCATTGTTTAGCTGAGCCCTTCACTCTGTTGGTGGCTGCAGGTTTAAATCCTCATCAGTTAGCCTTTTCAGGGTTCCTTCGGCATCAGGCAAGTTAAATTCAAGACTTTTTAAAACTTTTTAATGCCACTTGAAATAAAAATTTAAGACCAAATTCACAAGAAACACAAGAAAAACCCGCTTGCGACAACTTTACCCAACGGTTTATATTAACATAAACAACTACACTAATGTTTCAAATTTTAAAAAGCCTCCCATACAGGAAGAAAGCTAAAAACACACAAATGACAGATATATTTTAACAATTATTTAACTGAATTCACAAACTTTGTTTTAGCAGGGAACAAAACAAATCTGTTTTAAAGCCACAACATAACCAGTGCTAAGTCTTTTTTGCAGCTATTTTTCTTTGTATGGTTTTCTTAGTATGTTTGATTTGGTGATAAGTGGAGGTGTTGCAGAGACAAGGGTGAAACAAAACAGAGAAATACCGGCTGTTTCTCGGTAACTTGATTTTGACGCTTTGTAATTCGCACTTCGCATGTGCGACTCCACTGCCTTAATTCCCATCGTTCCGAGCTTAAATGACTTCTTGCACAAAATCCACTGAGCCTCATATATGTTCCCTGGTACTGGTTTTAGCCATGGAGAAAACTCTTGGCTGGAGCCAATTTTGGTTACATTTACACTTGCTCATATTTTCCAGACAAACAGTAAATCCCAAATGTCCCGGCCGCAACAACGCTTTTATTGGTTCCGCTATCGGGACGGAACCAATAATAGCGAGCCATTGTTTTTTTTTGTTTTTTTTTTTTTTATTAAAAAAAGGCAATTTTAACGTTTTATTTAGATTACAAAAATAAAAAAAATAAAAAATCCTATTTATGATGTTTTAATAATTAAGACTTACGAAAGACTGATTTAAGACATTTTAATACCAATTAAGGTCTTAGTTTTAATTTGAAGAATTCAATGCCTTTTAAGACTTTTTAAGGACCCGCGGGAACCCTGCTTTTTAACTTTGATCTGGACCAGGTGGATCTGAGCAGGACCAAAAAGAAGCCCTTCCTTGACACATTTATTTTTGCCTTTAAGTCAAATAGAGACTGTTAATCTGAAAACTGCACAAAACATAAGGAAAAGGAATAACACACATGGCCAGGGACCAGTTTAACCATAAACAAATCCTTGGCAAAGGTTCCCAAATGTGGATTAACCTGTATTGAATGCGCATGCAATTGTTTGCATGATTAAAAACAGTTTGTTGCATATTTGCAACACTAGGCATCAAGGGGTTAAAGGTCAGGATTTTATCATAATTTTTTTTTTAGTTTTTTATGGCACTAGTGGCCCTTTTTATGGATGGTAGGCTGACAGGAAAGGGGGTATGAGAGAGGTGGAGAGACACAGGCCGGATTCAAACCCGGGTCACCCGGGTCTAGGACTAAGGCCTCCATACATGGGTTGTGAGCGCTAACCACTGCGCCACCAAAGCACGCCCACGGCCAGGATATTATTCTGTAATTAAAAAGATCTATATGGAAAAGTATAGAAGCAATGGAGGGAAAAAAAAAGTTTTCTCTTTACTTTTATTCATATCAAAAAAATGAAGAAAGCACAAAGGATCCACCGTGTTGGAAGTGATGCAGTTTGAAGAAAAGGGAAATCCAGATGATTATTAGAAAGCAGTGGATGTGATTGGTGCTCTTACTTTGGACCGGCAGACATGACTGGGCAGCTTTCCTCTGTGCAGAAGTCTGTGATGGTTCCATACAGCATGTTGATCTGGTTGAAGAAATCCACCGCTGTGAAAAGAAAAAAGGCTGAGAATCAAAGCAAGTCTCTCTCCGCTCAACTAGATGATCAACAAACACTAGGGATGCACCGATCCATATTTTTTCACTTCTGTTTCTTGAATTTGGATATCTGCACATCCTGATACTGTTCTGACACAGAGCCGCTTGTTTCTGTTATCATCATCACTGTTGTATTTTTAAAGAAGCAGTCATAGATTCCCCCTTAAAAAACAAGTATGATATATAAATGTACATGTTTATCCCAAAAAGCAACCTAAATAAAAAAATAAAAAAAACTTTCTTTGAAAGGACAGATTCAACCCTGAAAAACAAATATGCAACTCTAAGGGTTCAAAATGACAGTATTGATAAAATCAAAAAACTTTTCTGCAATTCAAGTGATTCTTTACCTTTTGAATTTTATTAGAGAAATAGACTGAATGCATCAGTCCCGATGGATCAGATCCGTACAGATATTAATATCCGATCAGGGCATCTTTAGCACAGACTACAGCCAGTTATGAACACAAAAAAGGTTTAAATCTGATACATAATTCAAGATTTAAGCCTCCAATTATCGTGCAGGAAAGTGAATCATCCAAGCAAATCTCCTTAAATTTTAAGAAAAGTTGTTTTTTTAAAAACATTAAGGTAAAATAACTTGTTTGCCGTTTTCATTTTGCCTAATCAACCATTTTACCCAGTTTGGTTCTTTTAAAGACATTTTCTAAAGAAGGTTTGAATTATTTCAACCATAAATTCTTCCTAAGAACTTAGGTCATTATTTATCATCATATTCCAGCTTTGCTCTGGCTGCCAACTGCTGCAGTTCTCCAAAACACAAAGATTGAGCCAAATCACATTTACCAGCTGAATTTGTTGCTATAGTCAACGTATTGTCATGTGTGTTTATAAAGATAAGAATTAAAAAGGAAATATTATTCATCACAGCAGATGGACTTATGGTTACAAACAGTGCTGCACAACAGCAGACTAAACGACACGCTGGTGTTGACAATTTCAACACTGCTATTTATTATAATCTCCATCACAGCTCTTTATTTTCCATCAACATAATTTCTGCACTGATCACCGTCAGCTTAGCATCTGGGATCTATTTTCAGGTGTCCCCATTTCTTTATATCTTGCTGACCCTTTGCAATAACCTGGCAGTATCCAGATGGATATGTGTAGAACTGAGCTGAGTTCTATATAATGAATCTGGGATGGCTGCACTTCAGTCTATCGGTGAAAAGGAGGGATATTTAGTACAATATTTCAAGCTGACTGGTGACGTGCCAGCTAGTACCCGCCTTCAATAATACGCTTGCAGCCAATTGTAGCAGCAAACTGTGACAGGATTCGTCTGCAGCTTCTTGAGTGTTTTCACAACTAGCAGATTGGACTTGAAAGCACAGCCATATTTCCAATCTACAAATTCACAAAGTGCTTCTCTTTGCTCCTTTTTTTTTAAACGAGAAATTGTTGCAATTCTAGCTAAAATCGAGTCAATTGCAGTATCGACAGCTGAATCCTCCAGCGTAGCTATGATTGTAATGCTGCAGCAAGGCCCTTCTGAGTGTCATCATTCCTACATGTCCCGCCCCTAAAAAACATTGCTGGCATGTCCCTGGGCCGACTCGCTGGTTGTTATGAGACAAATGTATTAGCGGGAGTGTCTCAAGATGGATTTGTTGTGAGACTGAAAACTTAGATCTCAAGACAATCCAGCTTGCAGTGCAAGGTTACCTTTGCAATACAAAAATCACTTGTGGCACAACGCTACATTCACACAGCAGCCTGAAGTGACCCAAATCCGATTTTCTGGCCCATATGCGACCTGAATCTGAATCTCTTCATGGCAGTCTGAACGACACAGATCCGATTTTTCCAATGCGATCCAGGCCTTTTGGCTATGTGGTCCTGAATCCGATACCAATCATATCTTTGTGTCTGAAGGGTCAGGTCACATTCATCCGACCTGAACGCCATTAATACCCGACAAAGGTCACTATTCTGGGTCTTGCTATGAAGAAGCAGCAAGAAAAACAACAACCATGGCGGGTGATGATGCGGAGAGCAGTATTTATGTTTAACCATCTTGAAAAGATTGTGTATTTATGGTTGGGAGAGATCGCTAGATGCGCTCCGGCACTACCATCCATGTTTACTTCCGTAAACATAGAGCACGCTGGCCTGTGATGTTACTGAGTCCTCTACTGCGCATGCGGGACACTTGCGTTGTATGACTGTAGTTCACACAGGTGATCACATACAAGTCGCATATATTTAGAAATGTGAACGGCAACGCAAAAAAAGCGGATTTCACAAAAAAATCGGAATTGAGCATCAAGGCCTGCAGTGTGAACGTAGCCTTTGACGCTAATCTTGGAGCATTGCTGTTACAATGGTTGCTTCCTGTTGGGTTCATTCAAAGATGTTCAACAGCAAGAAGATGTTCCCGCTGCTAACCAACAATCCAGGAAAATTATCAAACTCGGTTGGAGTTGAATGCTAAATGTCAGCATGAACCGTACAGCTTGGAAACTTCACCAACAGAGACCGGCCTTTGGAAACATCTAGAATCTGCTGTGATCATTTTGAAGGCAGGGTGGAGTGTCCAGGTTCAGAAGGATTCTCCAGACAGCTGGTCTGTCGAGCAGAACTGGTCCGGGTTTTTTTTCCCCCAATAAAATGCAGCACTGTTACCATGTCTATGCGCAGTGCCTCAATAGGTTAATGTGGTAGTTTGCATTTTATTGGGAGATAAAAACGTCGCCTCCCAATATGGGTAAAAGAACACAATAGGAGTGGGATAAAATTGACAAAAAGTAAGATGATATTGGTGCAGCAAGGAATAAAAAAGAAGTTTTGCTGTTTCAACAGAACCAGAACTTTACAAATTGGTGATTTAATTCTTTAGTTTAACAAAAAAAAGTTTGCACTTATTTAAAAGTTGCCGTTCCGAGTGTATCAAACATTTCAGTGAGGTATTCTAATGATCAGTATTCAAACAAAAAAGGCAAATCTGGAACGATTATACTCTATATAAAAAGAAACAACATATATAATAAAACTGCAGCTTCTCATGAGCAACAATCATGTGAAAAGTCCGTTAGCTGTGGTGACAAGAGGAGTGACCGCTAGCAGCACATCTATAGCAACTTCCCTTCATTGTGAAAGTCAGGAGAGCTTGTGCAACAAACTCTAATAAAAACTACATATCAGGATAACATCACAGTGAAAAAAGTCTTGGAACTAACCATTTGCCTGCATGTTGTCTTGCTCAAAAAAAAAAAAGTGCACAGAGGGAGGAATTTACCTTTAAACAGCCATTTTCTGCTGCTTAGTGGAAAGTAAACAAGGCTCTCACCAAATGGTCAATAAAGTCTATTTAACATTCACAGCAGTCTGTCTGGCATGAAAAAGCACACAGTCTTTAGAGGGACAGCCAAGATCTGACATCCTGAAAGTCCACTCTCTGATTCATGACCTAGACACTGACATTTCAAAGCCAAGAGTAGAAATGTTTTAAATAAAACAACAGAATAACAGGTGTTGAGATAAAGCCCTTTGAAGCAGAAAAAGGATGAGTCAGAGGAGGGGAAAAGGCAGGACTTACTGTTGACAGCGACCCACTCATTCAAGTCTTCCCCCTCCGGCAACATGACCGCCATGCGCAGGTTTCCACTCCCCAGCGTCGCCTCGGCATGTTTCAACAGCTCGTATTGATGAGAACCCTCTGGGATATTCTTCTTAGGCTTGAAAGTTTTAGATGAACGGTTTCCACTGTGGGTCACGTTGGGGAGAAGACGACAAACAGAGACACGAATAACTCGATGAGAGATCATGACTTTACAGAAACAGAGGGGAAAAAAGTCGGCTTAAACAACAACAGAGTCAAGATGTCGGGTTTTTAAACTGACAAAGGAGACGCCGATGCTATAAAAAAAAATCTAGGGGGGGAAAGAACAGTACATCTCTGTGCTTAATGAGGCCATGTTCATCCCACACTGCCCCATTAAAGAAGAGTCTTTCAGGCATCAAAGCACGGGTCAGAAACAAAACAAAATGCTGGGCTGTTAATTACAATGTTTGCCAAAGCAGATCCAAAATGAACCGAAGGCTTCCAAACAAAACAAAAAAAACCCTCTAATCGTTTCTCTAAACACATAAAAACCTATTTATCATGACAAATGTTTCAACTAGATTACATCAATATTAGACTTCGACAATTTTTATAGTCATTTTGTATACAAAGAGTGTATAAAAAAACAAAATTTCGCTTAATATAGTATTTCAGACAGTAAATGAACATTTCCATTCTATAAAGTGCAGCAGCGATCAAATGTAAACAGTGTGGGAGAACAAAACATGGTGCAAAAAAAATAAAAATGCATTGATAAGGAAGTTCAGGGTATTCATTTTATATGGGGCAAATATGCACTATACAGTGTGTAAGCAAATAAGTAATATGCAAGCAAAGCAACGTAAAATATTTCCCTATAATGGAAAAAAAGGAGAGAGGTTGTGTCATCTGAGGACTGGTTGATCAACAAGTTCTAGATCAGAGGGATCTGTAGAAGAGTCGCTCTTATACACACACACACACACACACCTGATGTTAAAAATCTTTAGTTGGAGAAATTCAGCCATATTTTAACTGGGAATGAGTATCTACATGAATAGTTTATGACAGTTTCTCGCTTTTTACTCCCAGGATGACTGTTTAAGGACTGCTTGGGTTCGCATGGTGAAGAGGTACTTTAAAAGCTCAACACCACTTTTAAACCAACACCCTATCACCTGGCTTTGTGCTTAAACCAAATGGTAGGTTTTGAGTCTCTCAGTCTCACTACCACATCAATTAGTCTTTGAGCAGAACTGTAACCTCTAGACAATAATAGATAAGAAGATACAAAGGTTTAAGGGTCGGCAGAGATGAAAAAAAATAAACTCATTATGTTTGTTTTGAGTTGATACAAACAATAACTAAATGGTTAATTAATAGTTTTTAACAAAAAAAATTACATCTAAAAACTAAAGTAAACTCAATTCAAGACAAATTTAGTCATAGTTGCAATAATCTCCTTCAGAGTGCATTTATGTGAAAGCAGCTCATTTTGATTGTAAACAGGTTTTTATCCTCAATTTATCTTAAATCAACCTTCTTAATGTGAAAACAAAGCTAAAGGCTTTGCAACAACATAGAGAATGTGGCTTTTTATAAAAGGGCCAATTTAGAACCACAGATATGAAAGAGATGGTTGTGTGGCTGTCAATGGAAAAGAAGAAATAAAGGATTTTCATTAATTAAAAATAGAGAAAAACTAATCATAGATTTGGGAGGTTTATTCGCTCAAGAAGATCGACCATGACAGTGTATCATTGTGTTTTATCTAAAAAAAAATGTATTATTGAAGAAATCTTTCAATGTCATAAAATTATAATAAGATTGTTCAACCCTTATCTTTGAAAAACAGAGGATGGTAAAAGAGTACAAATGATAAATATAGTTAATTTATAGTTGATTTTTGGTTACCTTAACCTAAAAGTACAAAGCTCCATTAAATTTATAATTCAGCACAACTTTTATTTCGATTAGTTTTTAAGAAAAAGAAAATGTATAATGTTTGTTTAAGAAATGTGATCATAAAAATTACTTTACCTAAAAAAATACTTTTGATTTATGCTTGCCTTTAACACTTTCTTTCATGTACAAATCCAGTGATCATAGCCAGCTTTGTTTTTTTGGGGTTTTTTTTTTTATGTAATCAAATGTTTAGTTACACAGGAACACAGTCCTTACACAAGAATAAGATCGAATGTGCTATAATCTACCCAAAGCTAATGTTAGCACTTGTTAGCACAATATACGCACCAGCAAATAACCAGGCCACACGAAAAACTGATTAAAACTCGTATTATGATGATAACAACGTTTCTATAATATCCTGAATGTATTTTTGTGTTGAATAAAGTAAATGGAAATCTGAGTATTTTAAAGATACGAAAATACAAAGAACGCACCCAAAATTAGAAAAAACGATTAAAAGGCAGATCCAGGAAGTAGTCTAATCCCGTGTTTATTTGATCGCTAGCTAGCTTTCAGCTGTGAAATGTCGTCCCCTTTTTTGTCGACAACTAAACCCCAATCAGAAAGACAAAAACAAGTATCAAACAAGCAATAATAACTCACAAAAGGAAGCTCATGGTTCCTCGGAGATCAGAAAAAAGGCGATATTTAAAATCAGGCTGAGAGGATGGACACCAGAGGGACCAAACTCTTCAATCTCACTCTTCTTTCCTCGGCCTTTTCAGTCGGAACCAAAGAAAATCTCAAATAACTATTAGCGCAGACTTAAAAGGAGAGAGCAAACAATAGAGAAAGCAGCTTTGTCTTTCGGACACCCCGATATGCCACAGCTGCTCTAGACGCAGAGAAACAAGAAGCAATAGATGTGACTTCTTCAGCAGACACTTCAAGCAGGCGGACCAAGCATATTTCTAGTGTGTGCTGCCACCTAGTGGAAGAAAATGAAAATACTGGGTTGGAAGCGCTGTCTGAATGCAGTGTTGTTTTTGTGTTTGTTTGTTTTATATGATTGCAGTAGATATTTAAAACATTCCTCAGAGTCATGTGGTCAGCAGTAACATAGAAAATGGAATCCTAGCAAATCTGAGATAATTTTTTCTGAAACTCTTTCATACACCCTAATGTTACTCATAGACATATATTTTATTCGCTTTATAACCTCCCTCAGAATTTGTATCTGTTATGATCTGTTTTGTTTATTTCTGATGATTGCACCCACCTATTTTCCATGTCATTTCAAATTAGTATTCAAGTTTCTGTTCTCTGTTTGCTCTTTGTTGGGTTCTCTTGTTCTACTCCTGGCTCCTGAGTTCTATCTGCTAGATCTGCTTTACTTTGTTCAATCTTCATCAATGCGCCTGCTGTGGTCATGTTACCACTTTGGTCCTCAGTCTCCTTAGAAATTAACAGCATCCATATAATTCCTGCTGATTTTAGTATTGCAGCCACTTCCTCACTTTATTCTTTTCTTGAACTCTTCAGAATCAGAATCAGAAATACTTTAATAATCCCAGAGGGAAGTTACTTTTGTTACACGCTCCAGTTACAGTTTTATACACTATGTGAATTGTAATTATGCAGTTATAGTAAGAAAATACTAAGCTACTACTACTACTTGTTGTTGTTTTTTGTATTCTTAACATAATATACATTTAGATAAAGAGGATGAAGAATAAAAGGATGACCTAATATGTTTTCCCATTACTGCATAAAAAAATGAGACAATTTAAAAATCATTAGACCCTCTAACCATTTTGTGTTATTACTGTCACAGATGTGTAGCCAGAAATTTTTTATAAGGATGGCCAGGCAATAACCAATGTACACTGAGGAGTGGACGAAAGTGAATAGGTGCCAGAACCTGAGGGTCAATCTATACTGTTCAATAGGAAAGTTAACGAGCAAAACATTCATATTTTCAAAATAAAGACAAACTATACTTTCCTACAACATTTGCTAACAAAAATAAGCATATATTTAAACATCAATACTTCCTAGATAAAAGGTATAGTGGATAAAATTCTTTCAGGTATGAGTTCTGGGGCGAACATCTTTTCCATTGTAATTACTTACCTCCTTTTCCTAATAATTACTCTTCATAACATTTATATTTACAAGTACTAATATCTACATAAAGTAAATATCTCCACTGTGAGATCAATAAAGTCAATCAATTAATCAATTTATCACTTAATATGTTTTTATTAAAATGTTTATGTATAACTTAACTGGATTCCTAGATGACTTGCATTTTCTCTTCACCCCATTATAACACAAAATCTAGTTCTGAAAAGAGGATTTAACTCTGTACTTATCATCTTTAATGTTAGTATATTGATGTGCATAATAAACCACAGAGGTTTTGTTGTCAAGTAATTGTTAATATTTGAAAAATTTTAAAGTTTTTAATACTCCATCTGACAGTATTATTGCTGCTACCATCTGTATTAGAGGGAAGAAAATGGTAAGGGTGGCCACAGGGGTGGCTAACGATAGGCTAAGGGTGGCCATGGCCACCCCTGGCCCCACATCTAGCTCCGCCCCTGTCATAATTTTTATTTATACATTTTCTTATGAATAATTGAAACATTTAAAAATGGTAAAAGGTATACCTTTACGTATCAATATCATATTAAATGTAAATACATTTTCGTATTCGAAACAGTAATGTCACGAATTCCGTATAGATCTGGTTCAGTTAAAGGCAGAGGGCTTGCTTGTGATGCCTTCAGGAACTATCTGGAATTTATCGATTTACATTTTATGGGGCTCTTTGTCATATAAATAATATCCATTGGAAAAGTCTTTGTTGTAAATTGTTGACGCGAATTGAAATTTATTAAAACAATAATAATATAAAGCTATGGATAAATAGGAAATATACGGCTGAGCGATGAGCACTAGGACCCCGCAGCTGTCAGCTGACCGAAGCAGGAGGCTATAATCAACGCAGGGCTGTTTGACCTGAAGCTTTTTTCGTCTGGCTGTGAGAACAGACGTGTCTGCCGAAACGGGCCCATGTCTGAAAACCCAGACAGACGCTCCCGTTTGAACAGAAAGGACACAACAAGAGAAAAGGTCGGCCAGGACAGAGCAGGTAACAGTGCGTTTCTGTCAAACACGGTTTGGGCTTTTAACGGAGGGCGGGGTGGTTCATTTAAAAGCCGTTGGCTCTGATGTTGTTGCTTTATCCGCGGCAGCAGCAAGATGGAGTGTGAGTGGAAGCCAGACGAGCAGGGGCTTCAGCAAATACTACAGCTGCTAAAGGAGTCTCAGTCACCAGACACGTCCACGCAGAGATCCGTCCAGCAAGTATCCTTTCCCTCAGCCACACAGGAATCGGGTTTATTTCTTCTAACAGAGCTAAATCACTCAACAGGCTAGCTGTTGCTAATGTGCGTCAACAGTAGAAGCATGTTCGCCTGTCCTACTGCTGGGGTTTTCCTTTCAGCTCCTTTATTTCACCACAAAAACCTCACCGAGGTTAACAAGGTCATGCACTCAATGCAATTCATATGTGCTCGATATGATTTTTATATTTAAACATGATAATGACCAAACAATGTACATATAAACACTAATATATCTAAAGTAAACAGCTGTTCATAATAATCTGAACCATTTCTATAATTACTCATTAAATTAAAAGCTTTGGTTTTATCATAACTGTGATTGTATAGCTTCTGTTATTTTTATTTATAATCATTTCTTGAAAATTAAGTTAGGTTGCATAAAAAGGCGATTTATTTATTTTACCACAGAATCTAATCACTTTGAATAAATTTGAATAAAATCCCCGTGTAACTCTGCTTTAAACCAACCTCCATGTCAAAATTTGCTTATTTTCGCTTTGTAAGGTTACAAAAGCTTAAAAATAACCTAAATTCAGGAACCACTATGACATTTCTGCACAGATCAGATGACCTAATTCTCCTCTTTTACAGTTTACTGCCATGCACTTTAATTGGTACATATGTTTTTTTTTTTTTTTTCAATCAAATGATACTAAAAAAGCTTTCATTTCAAAATGACAGCATTTTCCTTAATAGCAGGTTTTGGTACTAAAATATCAGGAAGGTTTTCAGGGTTTGATCTGGCTTCATAGAGCCTATAGAGTAGCATAGCTACCATTTCCTCACCTGTTTGCTGCCTTAAAATGAGGTTACAGGACTTTTACTTGCTTACAGAAAAGACTTGTTTTGTTTCTGGCAGTGTTTTCAGCTGCAAAGAAAAGCCAAACTTTGATTCTCCCCACGCTGGAAAGTTAGATAAACCCCAACCAGTGCTTCTTATTAAGGTACAGCAGCCCAGAACAGATATATTAGCTGGTGTGCTAATATAGGTGGTAATACCTCCAGATTATGGGAAAGACTGGAGTTGTAGCAGCTAAAAATACTGTTTATGGACAGTTTAGCAGGTCTGGTCTGAGATGAGCCTCGAAGCGAGAAGGGTTTTTTGAATGATGTTGCGTCGTGGTGAAAGCTACTGATAGGGTAGGTGACTCAGGCTGTGTCAGAATGTCCGCCCTAACCACTCTATAGGGCACTATGTAGTAGTTAGCGTATTGGTTATAGCTGTTTGGTAACGACAGCCTATGGCGACAGCGGGCTGCTGTGACAACAAGTCCCGTAATGCTCTCCTCATAAAGCATTCCGGGATATATCTGCTTGCCTAGCGACCATTGTTGATCACTAATTGTCAAGGTGCATTGTGGGAAATTTTGAGTCCACCGCTTCTTCATCCAATAGACATTTAGACATTCATCTAAAATGTTGTAACCACTATATAGGGCCCTATATAGTGTCCTATATAGTGATTTGGGCAGACATTCGTACACAGCCCTAGTGGGTGAAAAGGTAGTGGACTCGAAATTTCCCACAATGCACCCTAAAATGTAGTGATCGTCCATGTCACTACCTGATCCGTCCCGGAAGCATGATCCGTTCTGCACATGTGCAAATAAATTGATAAAATAAATAATGTAATTATGGTACTAAAAGTACTTATTTCTATCCTTAACTCACCAAAGAATGGTAATGCACATCTTTAAAAAATGTTTTATGACTTTTGTGAGACAATTTTAATGCTTTTTACATTTTCTTCGTTAAACCTCTTTGACGCCATCATCAGACATGCTCAGAGCAGTCCGGCAAAATATAATTAAAGCATGTTTTTCTGCATTTTAGTTGTTTCTTTCTTTAGTTTACGCCTATATAGCATAAGGTTAAAACTAAACGAAAACATAAAACTCAAAAAGACTAGATTTATGTTTAAATCCAAAAGCTAAAAAGTTAGCCTCTGGAAGTAGCGTTGGACCCCATTTCCAGTGCAGGTCGGGCAGAAACAAGCGATAAAACAAAAAGGATTTAAATCAATCTTTTTTTCTCAGGAAATGCATCGTTAACCTTCAACACATTATATTTTAGTACGTTTACTATTTTTGGGAAGGGAAAAACGTAATTTAGGTCTTTTTAACAAAATAAAATCGAGGGCAACCCAGATGTATATCTAGATGCGCATGCGCAGAATGGATCGTGCTTCCGGGACGGATTGCGTAGTGACAGTCCATGGTCACTAGATGAGCAGATTTATCCCATAATGCTGTGCCTTTTGTTGTCACAGCTGCCCACTGTCGCCATACCTGACAACAGTGACAAATAACAAAGATAGTGCAGGCACCGTGCGGTTAGGCGGAGTCATGTGACCAGCAGGGAGCATGTTTCTGTCCGAACTGTCAGTTAACTGAGGTTATTATAAAGTCCATTATATAGTCCCTGCTCTATATAGTGATTGGGGGGATTTAGGGGTTAGAGCGGACGGTCGGACAGAGCTGCAGTTGTTGTGATCACCAGCCAATCCGGATTAGCGTAATGAGATAAATGCTTCTGAGAAATACGGAAATACGAACGGAAACGAATGTTACAAATGAGAACAACCTAAGGAGCATATTGGTTAGGCAGCTAGCAGTTTGCTGTAATCAGATTAGTGGTACAGAAATATTAATACCAATTGTTTCTTTCTGTTTAAAACAAAAAACAAGCTTTATCTAATGGTCTATTACAGAGAAATGTGGTACAGTGCTGCGCAATATTATTGCGATTTCTCAAATGTTGGAGGCACTCAGCCTTTATCACGTTACATTTAAAAAGAGGAAGACTCCGACTTACTCACTCCAGCCCTTCAGGTGATGGTAATGCTTTTAAAAAGTCTTTGACACCACAGAGAAAGGAAGATAGATTTTCAGTTAGTAGCGGATCAATGCCTGCTAGTAGAAGTAACAGTAAAGTCCTTCACTGATAGATTTTGAATAAGCAAGCTTTCAAGGTCATGAAAACAATGAAACCCTGGGGTTCAATGTCTTCATGCTTATGATTTATGCAGATTATAGTGGAAATAAAATCAATACCAGTTAAATTTTTGGCAAAAATCATTCAGCTTTTAAATTTTATGCTAAACCTGAGCGGCTGTCATTTGAGCTTTTCACATTGACATCTGCTGTCGTCTCATTTTTCAAAGAGCCAGAAATGAACAAACCTTGAATCATAAAGCGCAGACATGTTGGAATAAACGTTCTCATGACCCTCTGATGAGATTGAGCGGGAAATATAAAAAGTTCAGAGAACTTAATAAGGACTATCTGCACGGTTTGCTAATTGCAGCTTCATTAATCCCTGTAATTGTTTTACTTTTAAACAGTTATCAGTTGCAAACGAGCCTGAGTATTTTCACATTAGAGGAAACGGATCATCCTCAGCCAGGCTGACTTGTTTCTGTGTGACTGCTTGCTGATCCTAAATGACTTGCTTATGTAATCCCTCCCCCCCTCATATGAGCCACATCATTAGCTCATACATGATATTGCCCTAAAGACGCCATCTGGTCGGGTACTCTCTGCGCTCGGTCGTGGTAAATGACATATTTATGACCCATAGAAACATCAAACCGCCACTTATTACCTCTCCACCGTGTGGATGAAAAGAAAACAATAATAAAAAATAAACGTTGTGCTTCATTGCGGCAATATAAATCTGTATAGTTGTCTTCCTCAACCGTTTTTCTCAGAGACTGGAGCAGCTGAACCAGTATCCAGACTTCAACAACTATCTGATATTTGTTTTGACCAAATTAAAATCTGAAGGTAAGCAGTTTATCAGTCTCCTTTTTTTTCTAACCTCATGTTTGTATCATTTTATTTAATGCAGCACCTTTTTGGGGGGGATGGATCCGTCTGGCTATGACTTGGGTGACCCAAGGGCATCTCTGCTATAGATGATGCGGCTCTGGGAATATGGGTCAGGCTAAATTTAAACCTGATTCCTGGCATAGATGCAGCGTTTGGCATGACTGTCTGCAAAGATCCAGGAGGGTGTTGAGACATCTTGATTTGCTGCTTTAACCGCTGCTCTTAAATTAAATGCAGTTTAATTCATCAGACCATTAAAAGCATTTTAGTATCGGACATAATGAGCCTAAATTGTTTATTAAATGTTGATATTGTTTATTCAGAGGGAAGCTATCCAGAACAACCCGGTTCTTAGTAAAAAAAGGATATTAACCAATGATGCAAACATTCTCATTGAGTGTTGCCAATTAGTGTTTTTAGATCTTTAGCTTTTTGGATTTGTTTTATTTCCACCATTTAAAGCATCATATTCAGATCTGCTATTTTATCCTTCAGCCTTTCAGAGGTGGGCTGGCTGATCTTACTAAGATCAGTGTTGGTGTGATTTTTAGGTTTTAGGTCAAATGTGACAAGAAACACCGGACTTTATAAAGTCCAGCTTTCTATCTAAAGTTTTTGCTGAAAAGTCTTTGTGTCATTAAGATTTATTTATATATATTTTTTTGAGTAAATGTGAATTTTTGACTTTTCCAAAGTGTTTATATGATGTCAGATGGGTCCTATTTACATTATTTCTAGATTTGACATTTTGGAAACTTTAATTGAAACATTAAAGTGTGACTAAAATAAGAAAAACCTAAGAAAGGGGGACAAAAATGATGCAAATGTACTTTTCTAAAAATGTTCTTCTGCTGCATTTTCAACCCAGTCTCATTTCATGTTTTTAAAAGGGAATCCTGGATCGACTGAGCATCGGTAAGCTCACAGTGAGCTCTAATCACCTCTGACCTGTTCTTTGTCCTCCTCCCACCCCCACAGATGAACCGACCCGTTCCCTGAGTGGACTGATTCTGAAGAACAATGTGAAGGCTCACTATCAGAACTTCCCAAACGGAGTGTCTGATTTCATCAAGAGCGAATGCCTCCAAAACATCGGGGACACATCTCCCCTCATTCGAGCCACTGTGGGTGAGTTACCTAAACTTTCACCCTACAGGGATCTTTCTATAAAACCTGCTTCTGTCATCTTTGTTTCCACCCATCTGTGTTAGATTGGCTTATGGTAGATTTTAATTTTTTTTCTGTCTTATAAAGCGCTGTTGCATCTTTGCTTAAAAAAAGTCTCTGTGTAGGTGTGTTCTAAATCTCCATAAGCAGCACGGCATATTGAATCACTGCAGGGATGCAGTATTTGATAGAACCTTGTGTTTACTATATCTGGGAGCCCCTTGATTCCCCCAGCTGAAGTTAATTTCAATAAATATGATGCTAATGCTCACAAAGACTAGTAGAGATAGAAAAAAAATCTAATTTAGTTATCATCTACTGCAGGCTATTTTATATTTAAAACAAAAAAGTTTATTCATGCATTTTTTGGAAGAGTAATTATCAAATTAACTTTCTGTAGATAAACGAATGGGGTTATTAATTAGGGTATTTTAGTTTCCCTGTTGGATAAATAAACATTTTTAAAGTGAAGTTTATTTATTCAGCTCAGCTCATTATTCTAGTAAGGCGAGAACCACTAAGTTATATTTCTGTCTATAATTAAAATGTAGAGGACTTAATTATTTGACTTGAGCGTCTGCAGAGTTGTTTATACAAAAAAAAAGTTATTTTTATCCTTAATCTGTTGTAGAACTGGAGTTGTAACCATATTTTTATGTTTTATTCATTTTAGGTTTTTTTAGTATGCATCCTCCTCTTTTTATTCCATTTTTCCTTTTACAAAAAAGAGAAATCTGATTTTGTATTTTGTTTTTTTCTTATATAACAGAGCACTAGTAAACAAAATACTTTGCATTTCTATTTAAGTACTTGAAATATAATTAAATAGTGTTACTCACCTTTCTCCCCTTATTAAAAAAAAAAAATCCTAACTGAAGGTTTAGGAGCAGTGCTGCTTAGAAATAGGTTAGAAACCCTAGCCTGACATATCTGTGTCAAACCACAGGCTAAGGTGCATCAAATGCTACATGATCTATTTAACCCAGGCTCAGTGGAATAGTCTAAACCATGTAAATGAATTAAGACACCGATTGCAGGATGCTTATATATTTTAGTCCAAATGCAAAATGCACACCATGCGGTCTTGCACGTTCATCTGAATGTGTCGAGCTTTTCGTTAGACTGCCATGAAGCTCCATGTTTTTTCCTTCCTAAGAAGAAAACGACTCCATCCAGGGATGTTTGGGAAGTACCGTGGCTGGTTTATCTCATGGTGTTGGCAGAACCGCCCAGCAACTGTTACTGCTGTGCTTCACCTCCGACTGTCTGCGTTTGCAGCAGCTTAAGAGGATGCTGCTAATTTGAAGCAACATTCGGAGTGGGAGTGCAGCTAAAACTAGATGGATTTCGACACATTGGCCTTTCTGAACTCCTGCACATTTATTCTCCTCTCTCTATAAAAGGGGCTGAGCTAGGAATGTTTAAAAGGTGAAACATAAGCAGGGGCCCCAGAGTAAAAGACAATTTCCTTTATTCTGGTCATGTCTGCGAGCACTATTAGCATTGATTGTTCCATGTTGTTACTAAATGCATTTCACCTGCTCTTAGTACTGGCTTTGCAGCCTGTAGCTGCTGTGATCTGCGGTTCGTTTGATAGAAGAATCTTTCATGAAAGCAAATGATTTGTGGTTTTTATTGCTTGCTGTTTGAACCTACTGCAAAGCAAAGCATAAACCTCACAGCTGCAGCTGTGTCTAACTCAAATCCACCTTCCAGTGCTGTATAAAGCTCCTCCATATTGGTAAGATTAGATTTCTTTGACTTGTGAAACTAAATGACTTCTCCTCTGTAGGTATCCTCATCACCACCATCGCCTCCAAAGGAGAGCTGCAAAACTGGCCTGAGCTTCTGCCTAAACTCTGCCTGCTGCTGGACTCTGAGGACTATAATACATGTGAGGTGAGGGAAAAGAGTTCAGACATAATCTGCTTCATATGCATAGCACCTAGTGTTGCTGCATGAATCAGTGAATTCAGCTTTGGGCAAAATGGGATTCGTGTTTTTCGCTGCAGCTACATGGCTTGTCTATGGCTTGTGTCGGTGAGAGAAAGGGCGTCTAGACATCAAAAATAAAGAATAATGCTCTAACTTTACATATTGTATATTAAGCACATGCATCTCCTAATTATCAGGTAATAATCATGAGGTGGAAGGACGGTGCTATTTTTTTTTTATATATATA
>NW_015150874.1:396875-443914 GCF_000732505.1 Cyprinodon variegatus | reverse complement strand
TCCCTCACCCCAAGCATGCTTTTAGTGACAGTGGAGAGGAAAAACAGGAAGAACCCTCCAGCAGAACCAGGCTCACTCTAAGCAGCATCTGCCAAGGCCAACTGGGGTTCAGTGACACAGAAGATCTACAGAAATAAGCAGAGATAAAAAAGGAATTTGTTAACCAACTCTACAGGTGGCCCCGTCCAGGCAGAAGAGCTCCGAGCCAGCCCCCATGTTAGAGGACGAAAATAGCACATCCAGTTAGTCACAATCAGAGAAACAGGACTACACTGAAAAATAGGCCGAGCTCAAACATCTATAAACAAAGGTGTTGATGGCAGCAGCACAGCTGCTATTTCTCTTCAAGAACAGACCACATGAAACTACAATGAGGAAAAAGCAGATAGAACATAGGGTTAGAGATTGAACTAACAAATTCTGCAGAGTTGGAGATTAGAGATAGAATGAGGAAAAGTGGTTCCTATGTCCTCCAGCAGTCTAAGGCTATAGCAGCATAACTATAGAGATAGCTCAGGATAACCTGCGTCACTCTCACTATAGGCTTTATCAAAAAGGAACGTTTTAAGCCTACCTTAAAAGTAGACACAGTGTCTGCCCAGCAGACTAAAACTGGGATTGGTTCCACAGGAGAGGAGTCGAACCTCTGTTTGTTTGTGTGTTTGTATGCAACCCTGAGTCAATACGGCTTATGTCCAGCTTTCACTGCAGCTACAGCTGGAAGTCTTTAATCACTTCTGTCAAATTTTGGCCTTTTTGTTTTTGCAAAACAGCTCAAGATCAGTTAGACTGGATTGAAATTGTCTGTTAAACATCAGGGCTTAGTCTCTGGTTTAATTGGGCTTTTGTGTTTTAACAGTTTTTCCCACTAGAAAGCAAAACAGGTTTTCTTCCAGCATTTTTAGCTCTGTCCAGTTTCTCATTAGCTGTGACCACAGTTTCTCTCTTCCTGCTGTGTGAAGAATCCCCTCAGCATAATGCTGCTGCCATTATGTTTCACCAAAGGAATGTTGATGAACCTTCAGGGTTTCCGCTACTCCTAACATCATGCTGCCCAGAAAGTTCTGTTATGGTTTCATCAGACCTCGGCATGTTTATTCCCTACATGCTTAAATGCAAAAAAAACAAACAAATGAGCATTTTATTGGGATTTTTTATTTTTTTTATTTTTTTGAGGTAGGACAGAAATAGATTCTCCTGTTCTTCGTATCTTCTCCATAGCCATCAAAGCTGTCCTTTTAGCTGGATGCCCATTATAGCTGTTTCATGCTCTATTTTTTTGGGTGATGGATCGAACAATACTTTGATAAATGTTAAAATCCTGGGATAATCTTTTGAAACCAAACAGTGCATCAAACCTCCATAAGTGTCCCCCTGACTTGTCTGCTGGGACTCTCTAAAAACGTTGGGAGGCATTGAAAGGGCAGCCATATTATACTCAAGTAGGACTTTTACCTGACTTGGTGCCTTCAAAAGCTGTAACTTGCCTTGGATTGTATTTAGGGGTAATGGAGCAAAGTGTAAGGGCTTTTACTTTGTCTTGGTCTGTCACATAAAATCCTAATAAAACACCCTAAAATGTAACATGAAATAAAAGGCTAAATTCTCTTAGGGTATGGTAATAAAGGGGCTGAGAGTGAGCATGCTTCCCTCTGATGTCTGGTATAATGTGCGTTAATTTGTTGTAAGACTAGAAGAGACAAAACAGCATCTGGATGCCATCCTGCTGGCCAGATGAGCTTAAAGCAGCCTCACAGCTGGAGCGGCAGCTACCAATGCAGATTATACAGCATGGAACCTTATCAGTCTGTCCAAACCAGAAAACCATATGACCCCATTTTTCACACATAATCGCCCAGAATGGCTTTTTTTTTGCAGCACATGACTCCCTTCTTTTAATCTTTGTCTTTTTTTAATATTTCATCCATTGTGATTCAGTTGTTTTTATTTCAATGTCAGCTTCACAGTTTAATACTGATTTTACTGCTTGGCAAATTAGTAAAAAGATTAGCATTTTCTGTAACTCCATAAACCTGCTGTGCCCATAATTCATCTTTGATTTTGTGGGTTTTAGATGTTGGATGTCAGTAATACGAGCTGTGCCTGCAGCTTGGTCCGTTATATTAGATGAACAGGTAGCATGTTGGAACTGTCATGCTACATGCAGCTGAGTCATAGAAATGTATCCTGACAGGATCGTTCAATGCAGCAGGAATGTCCAGATGACGTTCAGGGAGAAGATTTATCTGAAATCTAAGGAAGGGGTGCGGCTGACGAGAAAAAAGAATAAAAATGGATCCCCTTGTGGCAACGCTGCCATCATCTCCTATAAAGCTGATTCAGAGTCTTAGATTTAGGTCAGCTGTTTACTGCAGTGGATCTTGAAGTGTCGGTGTGTGTGTGTGTGTGTGTGTAAGGCTTAAGATTGAACAGCGACTAAATGTAAAAACCCTTTAGTAGAGCTGATACGTTTTCCAAAAGCAGCTTGAAGGCAGTAAAGCTTCTTAATGTCTCATTTTTGAAGATAGTCTAGTTTAATGCTGGAGCACAAATTGTCCTCCAGGTTTAAATGTGTTTAAAAGATGCATTTTTGCCTACTTGTTATTCCCAGGCTGCGTTTCCAATGTGGATAATACTACTGAATCGTTTGCTACTGGAAGCACTTTCAACATATCAGATATACCAAATAATAATTCGGTCTAACAGTAAAAGGTATTCGATAATGGAGGTATACTCTACATTTAGTATGATTCTGAGATTTAGGGTCTGGATTTCTGTGAATCTTGTCAAAGATGCTTCTGTTGTTTTTGCAGGATTTAGTATTATAATGTGACATTTTAAAGAGTGGGTAAACTGTAAATCTAAATCATTTTAGCTGATTTCTCTTCTTTAAACCTCTGATGCTAAATGGCTGTTCCATTCAAAAGGAAATCCCTCTCCTATCACTGATCACCATGAAGCTACATTTGCAGATAATCTGAACAGCTACATGTACATTAGCACCAGAGTTTTTGAAGGTTTTGAACTTTTTGAGTTTGCAATAAGCTTTTTCTCCTCATCTCTTTTTTTCTTTTACAGCGTTGTAAATTAGCTTTACAACTGCTTTCTGCATAGTTTTCTTTTGGAGAGCAGCTCTCATGACACCGACAAGAATCCGCATTGTCTCCATTAGGAATGTTTTTTAAGAAGGTTATAAAAAAAAATCTAAACTAGCGTTTTAAAATATGTGCACAAAAGAATAGCCTGTTTGTTTTTAAAAAGCCTGTGCAGAGCTCACCGTCTGCTGTAGGGTATGTCTGAACACCGACAGGAACCTTGTGCTTTAAAAGGGCTCTGATTCTAGTTCTAGATATGTTTACCAATATAATGTGAGCCATCATACCGATTTCATTCCGCTTATAATTACAAAAACCATGAATAAACCCATACTGAAACGGCTACTTGTTCTCTTATATCCGTTTTTATTTTTGGACAGGGCTTTAAGATTCAAGAAATGAGAAATATTTTCTGTGTTCAGTTCATTTTAATAGTGATGGTCTAGATATTCTGCAATTATTTTAGATTTATGATGTGATGCTCAGCTTTCTTGTATCGCCAACAGGCCTGGCACTGTGAGTGGAGACAGTCTATAAAATCACCAGCCGAGGCCTGATGGTGCGATCGGACGTCATCGCCATCTTAACCGAATTGCGGGTGCAACATGATCCAAAGTAGTAACAGAATTTTTTAGCACTATGATTTTAGTTTCAGTCTCGCTAATGTAGTTTCAGTTCAGCATTTGGAAGAACAGGCCAAACTCATGTGGCTTTGCTTTACATCCCCCCCTCCACACTCTGCGTGCTCTAAAAAAAGGAAGAAGCAGGTGTAAGACTGGGGGATGGCTTAATATAGGTTTGCCCAGACAGTTTCACTGTTTTGATTAATGGCAGCTGGCATGTGGATGCAGTCGGGTTGTAAAGGTCAGTTTAATTTCATATATGCTTGCGTTGGTCGTCGCTGTGTGTGAGCTCTTCATCAATGCTCTTGTATTTTATTTTTTATATTTCCAGGGTTGTTAAATTTGCTGAACAAACATTTCTTTGAATCCATCCTCGAGCTACCTGCATAGATTCAGTCGTGCAATGGTAGACTTTCACTTAAACTCAACATGGGGAGGACTAGGCTCCCTGTACCCCCATTCCTCTGCCTCTGCCTGCTCTTATTTGAGCTTGTTTATTTCACCAGGAGTGGCTTGTTTCCTGTAGGAAAGCCAGTTATATCTTATCATAATCTGCTTGTACCGGTATTTATTTTATCTACCGTTAAATGTCACGCACATCAAAGGATTTTTACAATATTTTCCTTCCGTCAACTCCAACAATGACATTTACAGAAGCTACTTCTCACTAATTTTTTTGAAGGAACTTTGCATTCTAATGAGTGAAACCGCTTGATGGCGTCACCGTCTGTGACCTTGACACCGTACCCTTTTCCATCTTATTTCATCCCCCCACTTTTTTTTTGCACCCTCTCTATCATCTAAGAGGAAACCTGACATAGGAGCAGGTTTCCATGGAAACGCATTTCGCACAGTCTGTCTGTGCAGTCTGCCTTCCCAGGGCTGCTTTTTTTAGACTGTGCACCATATTGTAAAGGCTGCATACTAAACAAGCATCTAATATTCACAGAGGTGTGTTTGAGTTTGAAGGTTATTCTCATAGAAGCAGGTGAATCCTCATGTAGCCATCTTGACATTTTTGTTTACTGTAGGGAAGATTATGTGTTTAAAACGTAATTAAATATTTAGGAGGTTTGAATAATTGCAATTGCGATAATGGGATCCCTCTCATGTATTTTTTTTATTTTTTTTTTCCTTGTTTTTTAGGGGGCGTTCGGGGCTCTGCAGAAGATCTGCGAGGACTCTGCTGAGATCCTGGACAGTGACATGCTGGATCGGCCACTGAACATTATGATACCCAAGTTCTTGCAGTTTTTCAAACACAACAGCCCAAAAATTAGGTAACTCAAATCCAAATTTTTAAAGCCTCTTTTGATGAAAGCAAGATTGTTTTTATACACTTCAGTGAATGTGGCAATGCCCTGTAACCCACCTCACAGGGCCTCTATGTGCTCTAGATCAGACGACCAAAATTAAAAATGTTTAATTAAAAGACAAGAAAAACTTTTATGTGTAGATTTGACCATTTGTTTGGGATCACCGCTTGTTTTAATACCCTATAAGGGGAAATATTAATGTTAAAATATTATACCATACACTGTCTTACAAGCTTCCATTCACATTTGAGAGGAAAACAAGCCCACAGCATCACACATCACCTGCCACACCTAACAGTGGGGATGAGCTACTTTCCTTTTGCTCATTCTTTGTCTCAGCAGTTTCAGTTCAGCCAACTATAGATGTTTATATTCGTAATCCTATGAAAGGTTTTTCCCTCCCATGCCTCTAAAAAAAAACAAAAATAACAACAAACAACAAAAGGCTGGTGTTGTTGAAAGTATCTAAGGGTTGCTATGGAGACTTGGTGACCCAAAGATACTGCTCTGTTAAGGTGAGCTATAAAATAAACATGGAATTAGAATCTCTCAATGACTAAATGGAAGTTCATCAACTTAACACAAGTATAAATAAAAATCTTCAGTTAAATTTAGTTTTTTTTTTTTTTCTCCCCCTGTTTTTATTCCTGTAATTCTGCATAAAATCAATGTACTGAAAAAAACATTTTTCTAAAATTGTCTGCAGAGCTGCAGTAAAAGATATAGATTTATCTTTATCAGGGTTTGTGTCTGTAGATCCTGAAATATCTTGTTTTTTATGTTGAAATAAAAAAAACTTGGGTCTGCTCTCAGCCTGAGTTTGAATTTGATGGCTATCTGCATTTCCACAAAACAAGATCCCAGCAAAAAGTAGCACAGAGGCAGCATTTGTAGTGTGCAGCATGTGAGCAAAGCAGGCTGATGTGACTTCAGCGAGGGTTATTGTGTTGCAGGTCTCATGCCATCGCCTGTGTGAACCAGTTCATCATCAGCAGGACCCAGGCTCTAATGCTTCACATTGACCCGTTCATTGAGGTAAGCAAGATAAGCAGCTGTGCATGAAGTATGAATTTGGCAAATTTGTGTTTGAAAATGTTTTATTTATCAGAACAGAAACTTTGTTTACAGAAGCGGAAAGGTGTAAAGATGAGGGAAAATATTATAAAATTTAATTGCATATAAGGTGATAAAGAGTCTTCATTCTCCTTTTAATCCTCACTTTTTGTCACATTTTAAACACAGAAGTTAGGCTTTTTAGGAGAGGGTTTCTTTGGCGGATCAGATAAAACTGGTGGATGGGAGCTAATACATGATCTATATAAAATGGTTTCCACTGGGGAATTACTTTATAATTCAACCTCTGCGATCTGATGCTTCTTAATGAATTCAATAAATTTGTTTGTATGATTTAATCTTCTCAGCCATTCTGTAAAGGCGTCAGAAGTTTGTTAGAACCTGGGCAGGATACTTTACTGTGGGATTCCCATAGCAATCCTGTGACAGTTGAAACTAGTGGGAAGGTCGACCTTCCTGCAGGGCAGAGGATGAAACACAACCAGGGGTACTTGAATGGTCCAGGCTTAATTCAAATTGAGAATCTAGTGGAAAGGCTTGAAAATGGGCAAATATTTTCCTCTTTATATCTGCAAAGCTCGTAGAGGCACACAAGTTTTATATCTAAAAATACATTAATTAAACATACCCTTTACAGTAATTTGAGTTTCTTCTTCAGTCCATTATTAAGAAAAAATCAAATTGAAATAAAATGAACAACTGATGTGTCCATCCCTGAGGCGCCATATCCTGCGTCACCGTTTCTGTTTATTTCCAGTACTAAAGGGCGTCAGTTTGTGTGTTTTTGCAGAACCTGTTTGCTCTGGCGACAGACGAGGAGCCAGAAGTGAGGAAGAATGTTTGCCGAGCTCTCGTCATGCTGCTTGAGGTCCGCCTGGATCGTCTCCTGCCTCACATGCACAACATCATAGAGGTAAAGACGTTTGGCTGACAGGCTGAGGCCGATTCTTGAAAGTAAAGATGGAGAACATGCATACAAGCATCTTTGTTTTTCTGTCACTGCAGTACATGCTCCAGAGGACTCGAGACCCAGATGAGAATGTCGCCTTGGAGGCCTGTGAGTTCTGGCTGACGCTGGCCGAGCAGCCAGTTTGTAAAGAAGTGCTGTGCGGTCACCTGTCTCAGTAAGAACACACCCACACAAGCTTGTGCTGTACTATCATTGCAATAGTGGTTGATTCATGGCTGCCTGGGTGGCCGGATCGATTTCTACCTCATGGTGGGATGAGTAAGAATCCCTGTGGTATCAAAACTGTCCCATAAAAAATGTGCCTAAAGTAGGACCTCAGATGTGAGTGATTGCCTGTAGGCTTGGACCTATCCTTGCATGTTTTTTGTTTTTTTTTCACATAATTCTACCCCTTGATGTTGCTCCAGGCTCATTCCTGTACTTGTCAACGGGATGAAGTACTCCGAGATCGACATTATCCTGCTCAAGGTCAGCGTTCAGATGATCTGTTCCATGAATCAAGATAATATGCGTTTGGATTAAGTTGTTCTGACTGTAACGGTATCTGGGACAAGTGTTAGTGCTTTTCAAGAAAGGATTAATTAATGTGATAAAAATATCAAGTTATTTATTTTTTTTTTATGTCATGACGTAATGCGAAGCCCTGTTTATTTTTAGGGAGACATCGAGGAAGATGAAGCCGTCCCAGACAACGAGCAAGACATCAGACCGCGCTTTCACCGCTCTCGCACAGTCGCCCAACAGCATGAGGGTGATGGGATTGAGGAAGACGATGATGACGATGATGAGATGGATGACGACGATACGATTTCTGATTGGAACCTGCGTGAGTTTTGTTATCTTAAATAATTTCTGTACTTTTGCAGAGAACTTGTAAAGAAACTGGTGATTATTTTCCTGTTTTTTTTTTTCTTGCCTTGTCTTTTTCCGTTTAACCTCGTCTGTTTCCTGTGCTCTGTAAATGTTAGGAAAGTGCTCTGCAGCAGCCCTGGATGTGTTAGCCAATGTTTTCAGGGATGATCTCCTGCTGCACATTCTTCCACTTCTCAAAGAACTGCTTTTCCATCCCGACTGGGTAGTGAAAGAGTCGGGCATCCTGGTGCTGGGGGCTATAGCTGAAGGTAGGATAAGGAGAAAGATCTGAGGATAGAAAAAAGATCAGATGCAAACACTGCTTAGTTTTTTTCTTCATCTCCTTTATGTTTTCCAGGTTGCATGCAGGGCATGATCCCATACCTACCTGAGCTCATCCCACATCTCATCCAGTGCTTGTCTGACAAAAAGGCACTGGTGCGATCCATTACCTGCTGGACACTGAGCCGCTATGCGCACTGGGTGGTCAGCCAGCCCCCGGATGTTTACCTAAAGCCTCTAATGACCGAACTGCTGAAACGCATACTGGATAGTAACAAGCGCGTGCAGGAAGCTGCGTGCAGGTAAAGATTATACTCTGCTTAATCAGATTCCACCATACTCACACCTGCTAAACTTAACACAAGACAATCTATTTTATGTAGGATCTTATATGATCAACAGAAAAGTAGTGCTTTAATATTGGAATGAACATGATTCAGTATTAACGAGGAATATAAATAGGATAAATCGGATAGGAGGATATAAATAGAGGAAGATAAAGAAAGTTGGACAATAGTCCAACAACTAAAATAATTTCATTAAAAAGTTTCTGTAAAAAAGAGCTGAATGTCAAAAATTGAGCATCAAAAAATACTGCAATGTGTTTATTTTCTTTTGCATTAACCTATAAGCATGTAGACGTTTTACTCCAGGGTTTCGTTGCTTTATGACAAAGGAAAGTTTACTTGTGCAGAGTCAGTTGGCAAAAGACAAAGGAATGTAAAAGTTGCTGGCATTCATGGATTCAGATGCTATCAGAAACTCTGCATGTAAACCCACTTTAAGCATATTACTACCACCTAAAGGGCTGGAGTCAAAAGTCAGTGCCTTATTCTTGTTAAATTTAATGTAACCAAATTGTAAATGTGATTATTTGTTCTGCCTTAATTTATATCAAGCTTTACAATAGGTCTCCAACCTTGATTTAAAGTAAGTTTTTAAGGTTTAAGCTCTTTTTCACCTTTCTAGGAATTGTTTCAGATATCTGGAGCATAGGACCCTAATCTGCTGCTCATTGTTTGTATTGGCTGCAGAGTAGACTGGAGCCTGAACACCTGAGAACTCTGGGGGTTCATTCTATGAAAACAAGTCTGCATTTTATTTTGGAGCTAAGCTTCTCAGTGATTTGACAAACAGAAGTATTTATAGTTAATTTTCTGAGGTACGGGGAGCCAGTGGAAGGACTTTAGAACCGGGTGGATGTTCTCTACTTTCTTAGTTTTAGTGAGGATGCAGGCAGCAGCATTCTGGATCAACTGCAGTAATCAATATGAACACATGAATTAGTTTTTCAAGGTCCTGCTGAGACTTATGTCCTTTAATCCAGAAGATGTTCTTTAGTTGATAGAAGGCTGACACTCTTACTGTCACATAGAATGACAGTAAGATAAAGTATTGCATTCTATTGCCCTTTTGTATACATAGTTTGGTGATTTCAAGCTCCAATGCCTGAAGCTGTGTGCTAACTTTAAAATTTGGGAAGTACTTTTCAGAACAAAGGATGAGCAATTCAATCAGTTGAAAAAAATTTAGTACATCCATGATTTGATTTCTTCTAAGCATTAAGTTATGCCTCATTTTCCAAATTTAGATTTAAAAAAAATAGAACAAAAATGTTTTTCTTTGCAATATAACACAAGATTGTCCGTGAATGGCCATTTCTGAAACTGGTGACTTTTTTTAGTTTTCTACCAGGATTGCCCTGTTTTTAGCTCCTCCTCATCTAACCAGCTTCCCTGTCCCTGCTGAGGGTCAGTGCCCCTCACAGCATGACACCACCACCACCTTGTTTCACTGTGGGAAGGATGTGACATGCAGTGTTAGTTTGTAGAATGAAAGTCCAACTGGTGTCCTGTTGACAGATTCTCCCTCAGCTTTGCCTCAGTCTCTACCTGAGGTTTATTGTTTTCTTTATGAATAATGTTCTCTTGGATTAAGGTTTTGTTCCTGGTTTATAAATGTTTGAATGGCTTAGCTCCCCCCTATCTTTCTGAGCTTTTGCTGATCCATGTCTCATCTCATTCAACAAGATCAGTAATAAACAGACCCCTGGTAAGTTTTGTGTAGAACTGGCTATGCTCACTGTTCTCTAACAAAACGCATACATCTTCAAATAATGATTGTACTAGTATTTGGATTGAGACTAAATCATATACAGTTTGGCTTTATCTACTCTACCAGTGTGGTTTGGTGCCCTCATTAGGTTATACCGCTAAATTTGCTTTAGAAGTTTAGAACAAAGAGGCTAAATTCAAAATACCAGGAAACTCTTTCAAATGTCACTTGTTTTCTTGTTTTAAACCAAATTTGAATATCATGTATCCTCTTTCATTAAACTACTCTGTGTTCATATAATCCATAAAATCCAATTCAAACTTCTTGATTTTTTTGTGCTTATAAAAAGGTATAATGTGAGTGGATACCATGCTCCACCATATATCCGACCATAACCACTAATTGTGATTACTCCCAATAGTGCCTTTGCCACCCTGGAGGAAGAGGCTTGCACAGAGCTGGTACCTTACCTGGCATTCATCCTGGACACGCTGGTGTTTGCTTTCAATAAGTACCAGCACAAAAACCTGCTCATTCTGTACGATGCCATAGGGACGCTCGCAGATTCAGTGGGACACCATCTTAACAAGCCGGTATGCAGCAACAGAATGTGCAGTTTGGCTTCCTAGTTTGTGTGAATTTGACATACCACATGCTATCGTCTGCTTCCTCCTTTTACCTTTTGTTGTGCTAGTGGTGGTAAGTCCATTCTCAGATCTTATGAATCTAGAAAGGCTTTCCTGAAGGTAAAAGGAAAAAAAAAAACACTTCTATTGGGTGAGATTGTTGAGGATATTTCTAACATAACAGTTTTTAACTTTGTGTTGAATGTAATAGGAATACATCCAGATGCTGATGCCGCCCCTGATACAGAAATGGAACCAGCTCAAAGATGAGGACAAAGATCTTTTTCCTTTATTAGAAGTAAGTTTTCCCTCCAGGTACAGAAAGTATCCACACAACTTTTATTTGGTTCAATTTAAGGTTTCCCCTTCTGCCTTCCTCAGTGTTTATCATCCGTAGCCACAGCCCTTCAAAGTGGCTTTCTTCCCTATTGTGAGCCGGTTTACCAGCGATGCGTCAATCTGGTCCAGAAGACACTCGCCCAGGCTATGGTGAGTCTGTCGGGCTCAGAAAAGCCAATCTAACCAGTCTATTAAAGAGAAACTACGGTATTTTTACATTGGGCCCTTGATTTTATGTTATTAGATCATGTTCTACTCACCCATATAAGTTTTGTGTCATTTGGAGCTGTTCTGAAGATATTCCGTTAGGTTATATCCAAGTAACGTCTTCCCATGGGCAACGAGTTGAAGGCAAAAACTAAACTGTTCATAATTTATTCTTTATAGTACGTCAGCATTCATAACATGTAGGTGAATCACTGTCCCCCAGAGATCTGTGGTTATATTTTTTATATTTATACTTTTTAAAAACAAAGCGGCGCGTGTATGGCGTCATCCGCGCATGTGGACTGGAGTTGTGACAGGCAGCCAGGGCCACAGGCGGCTACGCTCTACCCCTTCTATTCATTCGGCTAGCTAATCTGAATCATTCAATTCCATTTCAAGAGCGAGATCATCTGTGGTAGTAGCACTAGACATCTTCCAGGCATGTGAGTAAAACTAGCAGCAGCTCAGCGGACAGGATGAAGGAATGGTAGCCGGCGCATGCGGATGACTTCATACGCTCTCCGCTTTGTTTAGTGAGTGAAAGTCAAATTTATTTACGGGTTAAAATATTGAAAAATCACTGATTCTAATCTTACTTTGATAATTATTCATGGGTTTTAGAGATGCACCAAGATATCATCTGGTGATCAAAATCTGGTTATTTTTTATAAAACCTAAAGTGTATATTAACACCAAAATAACCTTGTTCTTGTGTTTTAGACTGTATAAGCTGGGCCTTATTAAACAAACAATGAAAATAATTTTGTTTCATATTTTTAAAAAAAAGTCCATAACACTCTGTTACAAACACCAACTCTTAGAAACAATACGAAGATCAGCTGAATGGATGAGGCGGTTCTAGGCAGGACTTCTTGAGCTCCATGCGCTGCCAAGAAAGAGCCCTCCCACAAATCTACGCTGCTGTCTATCCACCTCATTATGCTCAGTACTTCACCACTTCCTCAGAAGGAAATGCTTGTAAAATACTGACATGAGTGGGAAGAAGAAAATCCCTGGCTGGACAGTGTCAGCAGGGATGAGTACGAGGAAAATCATAAAATATGTCAGGCTGGCAGCAAGTGTTTACAGTGGTGCTTAGTAAAGGAACACTACAGACTGAGAAAGCAGCAACCCAAACACCAGTCCCTTATACACCAACCATCTCCTGAGGCCAGTATGGTACGGAATATTATACAGTGGTTCTACTGATGGTCTGTGTTAAGTTCATTATCATTTATATAAATGGCTATTTAATGATAAAATCATGCTTACAGTCTAAGAGAAGAAAAATAATACAAGCAAACAAATATATCCTAAAATATGGTGTTTTTTTGTTTTTTTCTCCCTAATTTCTTCACAGTCAGGGGAGCGCCCGTAAGGACAGAAAAAAATCTGTGATCAATCAGTGATCAAATGATTGCTGTAATGGAGTATGCAGATGAGCTTCTGCTTGTTTCATACATCTTATGCATTAAACTAAAATTATTATTTAGTGTATTTTTAATGTTGTCTGATACAAACCAAAAGACCACCTTTAGGTGCTTGTGCTACTACCATATGTAAATCCTACATAAAGTAGTTCATTGCTCTTTAGATAAGTGTTGGAGATAATGTTTAATATGCAGCAGTGTTTTACAATAAATGGATACATTGCAATAACATGACTATGGCCATGGGGTTTCCATCATCTTATCTTTTTAATTATGGCAGCCCTAACTGCACGAGCCCTCGTCATCATAGCTCTGCGTTCTGGTATAAATACGACTCACTCAGACACAGACCTGTTCCTCGTTAGCCCCACCAGCTCTAGGTATTGCAAACTTGATGCCCTCATCTGTTTCTAGTGCACCTAAAACTCTCCATGCCTCAGGCTAAGGCTAGGCTAAGCTAGCCGCCACATTCTCCTGTACTGACCACAGCCCGATTCCTAGTCTGCCTTGGTGACATTTTTCTAAATAAATGTGCGGGCGTGGTTATATTTTCACATGGGGTGAGTTTCACTTTAAGAACTTCGAGATGTTCGAAACTATTTAAGGGGATTTTTTTTTACATATTGACACAAGACTTAAGATTATTTAGGCTACAAAAGGGCAATACAATTCAATACTTTTATCATTTAGCAGAAGCGATATCTGTAGATTGACTTAGAAGTGGGAAATTTTACTATGCTTATCAGGCTAACTTTAGCATTTATATGACTAATATAAAAAGCTGCTGAATGTCGGCTCTGAATTTTTTTTTTTTTTAAAGGGAAAACCCAGGCGGTCTGAATTTCCCTGTGAATTATTAATGCCACTCAGGAAAGAAGTGTGGAAACTATTTTGATTGAAGTTTATTTCTGATTTTATAAAAAATAGTTGGGTAACCGGTCACATCTCTAGTAGTGATTATCCTTCATTTCTTTCTCACTGTTCAGCTTTATCAGTCACAACCTGATCAGTATGAGGCGCCAGACAAAGACTTCATGATAGTGGCTCTGGATCTTCTGAGTGGACTGGCTGAGGGATTGGGTGGCACCATTGAGCAGTTGGTTGCTCGCAGCAACATCCTGACTCTCATGTATCAGTGCATGCAGGTAAAGAGCTGCCCAAAGCACATTGCTTTATAAACAGGTAGACTGACATGTTTTGTTAATTGTATGTTTTTCACAACTTCAGGACAAAATGCCTGAGGTGCGTCAGAGCTCTTTTGCTCTGCTTGGGGATCTCACTAAGGCCTGTTTTCAACATGTAAAACCCTGCATCGGTATGTCTTATGGTCTTTGAAGTCAAGTTTGGTAATAAGTCACTTAGTCAATCCCAAAATTGATCATTTTCTTCTTTTTATTTTTAGCTGATTTTATGCCCATACTGGGTACAAATCTGAACCCAGAGTTAATATCTGTGTGCAACAATGCAACCTGGGCAATTGGAGAGATATCCATACAAATGGGTGAGTGAAATGCTTCCAGATCCTCCTTTTTTTCCAACCTAGTTATAGGTTTTTAAAAAATAACATTATTTCCTACTTGGAATCAAACATACAGGGCCTGAAATGCAGCCATACATTGCCATGGTGCTGCACCAGCTGGTGGAGATCATTAACAGACCCAATACTCCAAAGACTCTGCTGGAAAACACAGGTACCACACGGTGGTAGTGCTGAGCCAGCCACACAGGGAAGTCCTCACATAGTATCTAAAGTCTGATTCAGTCAGCACTGACTGCACTCACAGGGATGGCCGTCTAAGCCTTCTAATCTCCGTCCAAACAACGTTTCTCAAAGAATGAGCCTTATGGGTTTTGTTGGTTTCACCCTAATCTGCTCAGATATTTTACTTATTGATTCACAGCCCGGTGCAGAGACCTCTAAAATAAGATAAAAGAAAATAAAATCTGCCGATGAATTCCTGACGCTCTTGAAATGAACTAAACCATGTAAGGGCTCAGTCTTTGGGAGTCCACTAACCTGGACGGACTGATGGGTTCAGTAGGACGCAACAGGATGAAAAGCTTAGATATCCTCACATAGTTACTAAAGGCGTACTTCTCTTATTAGTTAACGGCTAATCCTGAATGATTGAGAGAAGTCCTGAACAGCACACATAGAGCACTGAGCTTAGATATGCATTTTAGACCTCTAGATAATCTCTGCTTATGTTTTTAACCTTTAGGAACAGTAATAACCTGCCAAAAAAAGACAAATTAGGCATTCTTTAGAGGTGTACCTGTTTGTTTGCTGTCAGTTTGTGTTGCTTTTATTTACTGTTCTTTAAATGTGAATGCATTTCTGCTAATAGGTGTTAAATGTTAAGACTGGCCAATGTTTAATGCAGGATACATGATGCATTTAGAGTAATCATGAAGTTCAAATAAGAAAACCCAAACATTATAACCGGCTAAATGGTTTTCCTCCCTCTTTCTTGCAGACGGTGCCTTGCAAATGTATTCCTACCCCTTGAACCTTTCCACAATTTTTCTATACAACCACAAATCGAAGTAAAATAACGTAGAGCTTAGGGCTTCAACAGTTATATTGTAAATCGAATAATCTGTCGTTTTTTTTTTTTTTTTTTTTTTTTTGATTTATCGATTAATAATAGCGAAACATTCTGTAAAGAAGATTTTTTTTTCATGAAATTATACCAGGTGAAACTAAAACTTAAGAGAGCCTATTGACAGGAGAAATTTTTCTTTTTTTTATATCTTAAATGCAAAATGTTTGTATATTTTATTACAATTTTGCTATAGTTACTGCTCTAATTGGGTTACTCTGTCCGTTAGAGATGTTTTAGAGTCTCTATACTCCAGTTAATGATTAATCAATTACTAAATTAGTTGAAGATTATTTCAATAATTGATCTATCACAGTTAATCTGATTAATTGATTTAGCCCTAGTAGAGTTTGCTGAGAAGTAGTGAGCATTTATACCAGAATAGAGAGAAATGTGGTGGCGGCAGTGTCATGCTCTGCTGCATTCTGCTCAAAGAAGTACTTCAAACCTGATCAAAGAATTGATAGAAGTATGCCTAATACAGCTCATAATGGAAGAAATAACTTTTAAAGGAAAAATTTTATAGCACTAATATGTGTTATGTTTCCCAAGTTTTGTTGAACACGTTTTGCTTCCCATCCAGGAAGCTTTTTCAAATCAATATGCCTGGATTATCTTTGAGCTCCAAGCTTCATATAGTAGCCCAACAAAGCCTTGTTATGGCTTAAAAAATGTGCATATTGAACCGGAAAAAACAGGTCGCCCCTTGGTAATGGGGAGTTGTTGAGGTCGTTGATGGTCTACAATACCCGATACTGGCCTATGTCTCTGTGGGGAAACAAATGTCTTCAAACTTGGAAAACAAAGTCCAGTGGTTTGTGTTTTAACTTTTTTGGAATGACTATGGCCTGGATGACTGAGAATCTTCACCAGCATATTGATCTATTCAAAGTGCATTTATAAATCAGATGTTTACAGAAAGGCTCCATTCATTCTGGCCACAATTAATCTCTTTGTGTGCGGTTTCCACGTTACTCTCATGTAAAGCCGCATTAGGGGAGACTTATGGTTGGCGATGCAAAGTAGTCATTGCAGCTGACTTATCTTCAGCATGGGTGGTTCTAAATGGTGGCCAACAGGGGGCAGTGCCCCTGTTGAACTGGTTCTAGCCCCTGTACTGATGTCATAATACAAAAAAGGGAGAAAAAAACGAATCTAGTGTGCTGGAGCAGACATAGTGACTGATGGGTTCCTTGGACCCATTTCAGCTTTTTCTTTACCATCCTGTTTTAAATTAGATTTAATAATAACGTGATGATTCAGTCATCATTTTGAACCAAATAAAAAAAAAATACTCAAACTTGTTACTGATGAAATTATCAGTTTTACATACATTTTAAATCTAATTGGATTAAAACTTGTAATTTTCATTTAAATAGTCAAAATAAGTAATATTCTGGAATTATTCATGTAGGTTGATCTAATATGGCAAAGAATACATTTATTTAATCTTTGAGTAGATAATTATTTTGTAACTAATTATTTCAGTTGCGCGCTGTAAATCTAGTAAATCTGGTCTAGAACCACCACTGATAGAGGAAGACAAAGAAGCATAGAAGTATTGGCAATCGCAGACGTGTATAGAGCGATGCGGCTTCAATTTTACTGAAAGGTTTTTTGTGTTTTAACAAACTGTTTTCAGAAAACAACTCCACACTTTTCAGATTTTTATCACTACGTGCTGCTTTTATCTATTATGCAAGATGTCCAAATTTAACAAATGTATTGTGAATAAAAGTGAAATGGTTCAAGGGAAGGACGTTTACAAAGCTCTAAGAAATGCAAAGTCAGATATTTTTTTTTCAGTCATGTAAAACTGAGGTTAAATAAAGAAAGCCGGTTTGACTGGAACTAAATATAAAGCAGTCGCTTTCATGCCAGAGTAACTGGCTGCGTGGCTGTGAATTCTTGGCGAGCGCTGCGGCCCTCCTTAGTTTGCCTCCGATCAGCTGATCCTGCACTGAACTTTACTCTAATGAGCGTACCATCTGCTTTCTGCATGTTTCATTGGACTGTTCATAAATGCCTGTTTGTTTAATGAGAATGTTGCATAGTTTTGTGTCTCTTAAACTTAGGTCCTCCCTCCTCTCTGCCTCATAAGAACCTGCTGTGCTGGATACTAGTCTCCCTCCATGTAGTTGGCTTGGAGTAATGAGTCATTTTCTTTTCCAAAAGAAAAACAAAAAAATCCAAATATTTCTGATTGAAATCAACATTTGTGAGTTTAAGGGAGAAATCTCTGAAAAGCTACATTAGCCACACCTTTCTTTTTAATCCCCCGTTTCTGGAATTGTGCATTTTAAAGTTAAGCTAATGACATTCAATCTATTTTCTTACCAGATCTGAAAAAAAAAATAAAATAACTGTTTGATCCATTAGGGTTTCTGAAAGCAGACATCCATGTTTGCCTTTGTTTCTATGAATGTCTTTGTGAGAGTTGTCGATGTGTTCTCCCTTAAACGATCTGTATGTCTTTTTTTAGAGTGCCATGTTTTACATTCCTGCCCACGACCGAAGGGGGGGCAGTTGTAATCAACGCTAGTGAAGTCTTCTGTTTTATTATCATACACGGATTCTGTTGATTTTTATGTCTCTGAGTTGTTTGTTTTTTCTTTATTTTTTCTCCTCCCCCCTCCTCATTGCTCATGTCTTCGTTGGCGTTTGGTGGTGTGTAACCGTGATTGCGTTACCTTAGCAATAACAATTGGTCGTCTTGGTTACGTTTGTCCTCAAGAGGTGGCACCCATGCTACAGCAGTTTATAAGACCCTGGTGTGTATTATTCAATCTTTTATTTAATTCATCTCTCTCTCTGCTCTGTTCTTCTCCTCTGTCGCCTGTTCCTCCCCTGATCTCCTCTCCTCCTCTTCCTCCTCCTCCTCGCTTCTAAAACAAACTTCTTTTTTCAGTTTTTTTCTTATCAGTTTGTAATCATTGCCAACCATGTGACTAACCCTGTCCTTTTTTTAGGTCCTACTTGTGATTTTTCTTTTATCGCCTCAGTAGCACCTTCATGTATTACACATTAAGTTGTTTAATTTCTAGTTGTTGTTTTTTTTTGTGCCATTGTTAATTGTCGCTAACAACTTCTAAGATGCATGGGATCAGAATTGTCACATGCCTGCTGGTTCAAAAACAGAGAAAGGATGCTTTTAATGCCAAAGAGCATTCCTAAATCCCTTTCTCGTTTCCTAGTCACCCAGCTGCATGACCTGTCCCAGAACTATCCCAAGCTTTTCTAGTAAATCTCTCTAAAACAAACAAAAGTTCAATTCAAGGTGCTACACATGAGGTTTTGCTGAACACACTGCATATAGGCAACAGTAATGTTTTATTTATTTATTTTTAGTCAGTGTAGTTGTGTTACATGCAAAAACTGACTTGTTTTGTGTGCATGCTTATGGTGTTGTACTGATCACAGGTCATGTTAGAAGTTTTTAAAGCTAAGAAATTGATTAATTTAGGGATTCAGTAGGCTGTCTATATTTCTAAATACATGAATTAGCATTAAATTAAAGAAGTGGAAGTTGTTAATGTGTCACTGTGTAATGATCTTGATATATTCAATGTTGAACTTGGCCATCCCTACTGTCAGGTGCACGTCTCTGCGAAATATAAGAGACAATGAGGAGAAAGACTCTGCATTCAGAGGAATTTGTACAATGATCAGTGTAAATCCAGGAGGTGTTGTTCAGGTGAGTGTCGGTCCCAATTGTTTATCTATGGCTCCTGAAGATGAAATGTTGCCTCACCTCTTTTCTTTGGAACAGGACTTTATATTCTTCTGTGACGCAGTGGCTTCCTGGGTAAACCCAAAGGAAGATCTCAGAGAAATGTTCTACAAGGTAAAATGTGTAAAAATATAGAACAGCTAACTGAAGATGTGGTCAAATTAAACGATAAACAAAAAATAAAAAAATGTCCCTAGTGGCCTAAAGCCATAATGACAAGTGCTATTCTAAAGGCTGATTTATACTCAGAAACCAGGTCGTCTACGTGTGTGTCTCAGTTAATACAGACACTCTGCTGCTCCTCTCCAAAATCGTAGGTGGCCGCAGACAGGAGTAGATTGGTCAAATCTACATCCACTCTACCCTATGCGTATTTCCTGTTTGGTACTTTCCGGCTTGTTTTGTTCGTATGACCACCATTGTGGAAAACGTCTAGTGAAGATGGATTAGCTAGAAGAGCTACGTACACGAGAACGCTGGGACCCTTTTTCCACCTGGATCCCCGCTCTTTTTCGCACTCCATTGTCGCACAAACTTGCCTCCATTTCCTCACCTCCTCGGCTGTATCTAGATCCACTGCTACTTCGTGATTGTCCCACTTGCGTTGTGGTGTCGAATAACATAGTGCAGACAACGCTTCAATATTTGGCATAAATCAAAAATATCTGCGTCATACCTGCGACAAGCTCACTGCGACACACTGATGGGGGAGTATAACCAGCCTTTTACTCCATAAACTTTTTCCCATTGTGACTAATTTCTGCAATAAAGAGTAAGGAAGATGCATCCTATATAGCTCCTTTTATTCCAGTCGGTCTTATGAAAAATTAACATGTTAACGCTCAGAGTTATTTTAATCAAATAATCCCAACAGATTTCTTTAGTTTTATATCTAAAGAAACTCAGCAGCTTGCGTCAAATCGTCTTACAAAATTCACTCTTCCTGGATGAGAATGTAGCAACAGAGGACATTCGCTTCCATAATCTGGTTAACAATGCATCAATCCCTTATACCTAGCATGAATGTAGCGACAGTGGAGAGGAAAACTCTTTACACAGGAGGAAACCACCAGGCTGTGTTAGCAGCCTTTCACCATAACAGACTGGATGTTAGAGGATATTTTCCTCCAAAAAAATGACCAGCTTCCCTGTTCCTGCTAGGGAAAAGCATCTTCTTGGCCTGATATATGCATCATGGAGATGGTTTGTTGATGGTGAAGTGGATCACTTACAGCTACAGATTGATCAAATGTTGTGTTGTTTTTTTTTACTTAGCTGACTTCACTACATTGTCTTTTGTCTGCTTTGAATATCATGTTTTTTTCCAACTTGGCATTAAAGCCGTTCTGGTTTCTGGTTTCAGATCCTTCACGGGTTCAAGAACCAGGTGGGCGAAGAGAACTGGAGGCGCTTTTCAGATCAGTTCCCGCTGCCTTTGAAGGAGCGACTGACTACCTTTTACGGGGTGTAAAGGTTTTCCACAGCACTGTGCCTCATCGCGGGGTCAGTTTCTTCGTTCTTTTAATTTTATTTCTAGATGTCGATACATGGAGTAATGTTGCCTTTACTCTTCTTTCTCTGCACAGGTCATTCACCATGGGAGACAAGATAGGGAACCATCCCTGGGAACATGTTAACCCTTTACAGGGGAGGGAGGGTGCAGACCCCTCCCTGACCTGGAGGAAGGGGTGGGAGGGGTGATGGTAGCTGCAAGTTCTCAGTGCCCTTAAGCGCTAAGCTGGGGAGGGACAGAAACTGGCAATTCAACCTTATCATGGGAGGATCTTTAATTTAACCATCTCAATCACAAATAATGGACAATATCACTTTTATTTTCTTTGCTTTAATTCTTCAGATATCATTCAGGAACACAGAAGGTAAATATTAGGAGAAACTGATGAGTCTGTGTGAGATTTTAGTTCAGGATAAATAGATTTCCTAGACTAAAAAAATAAATCTTAAGATTTTAGGTTGATTATCAAGATGCTTTATCTCAAATCAGCTGATGCTAAGAAAGCATTTTATCGAATCCACTTCTGAAAAAAGTACTTTCAGAACGCTGCATATCATCCAAAGGAAGTAACCTATTATTTCAACATTGAAGCAGGGCGAATGCCTCCTCATTCAATCACCAGGGAGCACAATTCAAGAGCAGCTTTTCTGGGATTAGGTAGCATGCTTATAATATTGTGAAAAGCTGTTGAACATTAGTGATGTGTGTTGACAGCCGTCATTGCCATTTGATAAGGTTGTTCTTTGATTGTGTAATCTATATTTAAAATACTTTTAATTTTGTTTTCAACAGCAGTCTGTAACGTAGCATGGCAGGGTCTACGCTGAGTTTAGGTCGTGTTCAGCTGTGATGTGACATTGGAATGAGTCTCTTGTTTTTGTGGTGTGAATGTGACATTTTTATTTCATTTTATATTTGTTTTTTAGCGAGCGTATCAAATCTTTAGCTGCCTAAAACAGTTTTAGTTTTTTTTTTTAATGGTGGAAATTTCCAAAGGAAAATTGAAGTGGAAGCAGGTTGGCAACCTGTGTTTTGACCTCAGTGATATAAAACACGTATGCTTTGTGACTTTCTGCAATCAGAACCAAATATCCCATAACAGTGACGATTTCTTATTGAAGACCAGGGAGACTAAACCTCCACTGGACATTTTTGTTAAATTATTGGTAAAATGTGCATTGTCAAACTTCAGAAATGTAGTCATTAAACTGCATTACATATGCGCTTCATTTCATGAGTGTGTTGCACAGCTGATGAGCCGCTCTTGGACTCGATCACTCCTCCACTCTGGAGCAGCAGGACGCTGCCTGTTAGCCTCTACGAGAAATCCCTGTTGAAGTTTGAGTTTAGCAGCGAGAAAGTAGAGGCCTGATTGGATAACACGCCAAAAATATATCACTTCCAGTGAGGCTAAACCTCATATGCCCCATTTACATTACCCTCTGAAAAACTATCCGTGCTGAGTTCGGACCGAGCCTGGATCAGTTAACCGTGCAAAGCTCCGTTCCTTACGACCGTTTACACATCACGCTAGCGCAGTTCCTCGCCTCCAAGTGATGATCTACGGTACTACTGCTTTCTAGGACTGAAGGAGGGAATCAAGCAAATCTAAATGGCGGCGCCCGTAACATTCAGGAAGTTATGTTTGGTTATAATTGTGATATTTTGTTGTTTGCGGAGATCAGACGAAGAAGGCTGTCTCTGCGTAATCCCAGGTCGCACCACGCTCTTTTGAAGCCATTTTATAAAATGTAGTGTTGAAAAGATTTCAGTTGTTGTTTTACAGTTCTTCTGTTTTATGGTGGTTGTCAAGCAACTTATGTGCATTACCGCCAACCACTGGATGCTGACTGTAGATAGGAGATGAAGCAATCTGCTCATGCTCTTCTTAATCAGAGAACCGAGCCATAAGTGAACCATGCCGTGACTTAGTACTAGATTTAGTGTGGTACAGTTATCTGGCACGGTCCAGGTCAGTTGCGTTCCATTTACACTAAACTGTTATCTTGGCACGGTTTAAAATGGGTAGTGTAAATGGAGCAGGGGCGGGCCGTGAAGCTGGCTGCTCGATGCTGATCGGCAAACATGCTGACGGATGTATTACTGACAGCAAGGAGGTTTTCCTCATGAGCCGAGTGGAAAAAGTGATTGTTCAGTCTGGAGTTTATCATTTCAGAGCGTTTCACAACAGCTATTTTCACCTGTTGTATTGTGTTTTACGTGTTTCAACATTTGTTAATGCAATACCTGATGTTTGGATTTAATTAACGCCATTGAGCTGCCACTGCCCCATAATATCAGTGTCAAACATGTTTTTTTTTTCTGTGTATTTAGAAAGTTCTTTTCCTGGTTGTTCTGTGCTAAAAGCATGATCCTGAGGATGACTGTACTGTGTCGGGTGGTTGTCACTGTGGGGTACTTGGATGCTTTCATGTCTTGCATGTTGGTGGCCCCCTCATGCTAAAACATTCAGTGGGAGGGAGGAGTGCTTCAAGTTGATGACACTGGGACGCATATAAACTTTGCGTAACGGCGTGCTCTCCCTGAACACCTCCTCCCATTGATGGATGTAGTTTTAAAATACTGTGAAGAATGTTTAATGCGTCTGCTTTTTCTGTGTTGTATCTATATTTTTTTTTAAGTGTCAAAACTGTTGAAGGTTACAGCCTGAATGTATTCCATGATGGTAGTTTTTATTTTATTTTATTAATGAACCCAGTTAGTTGTTTTTCCTCTGCTGGCCAGAGTAATTAACTGCAGTATTTGAATCTTTGCAACACTGATGGCGGATTATTAATTATAGCTGCTCAAATGAAGTTTTTACCTAATGCAATAAGCGTCTTCATGCAATTGGACTGAAAATGTAGATTTATAGTGATGGAGATAATTCCAGTGCCTTTCAAAAGTATTAATACCCCTTTTGAAGGTTTTTATGCTGTGACCACAAATTACATTACAACCACAAATTATGATAAATACTAGTGAATTGCAAGAAAGTTATTCATCATTCAAAAGTCTTAATTGGGTTCAACAATTTTCACAGCTGCTGATTTTTTTAAATTTTATTTATTTTATTTTTTGCTGCAAGTCTCAGGACATTTGCACAGCTAGAGACTCACATATTTCCCCTCATACTCTTATTTAAACTAACCCAAAACTAACAGTGCTTCTTGCAAAAAAAAAAACACCTTTATTCGATCTAGCCCTGGACTTTGAGCTTTTTTTCCCCCTCATACATGAACATGGTTTTAACTAAGCCGTTTTAAGCTCTACCTCTACGTCAGTTTTGCAGCCCACAGTTTAGCTCCACCCATCGGTTCATAATATTACTGAAACAATTAATTGTCATTAATCGATTATTTAAAAATAATCAACAAATTTACTTAACGATTAATCGTTAAATTGAGAATAGAAACAGTTAGCTGTCAGAGCAACCCACTTGGAGCAGTAATATCACATTTGTAAAAAAAAAAGATATAAACATTTTGCATTTAAGATAAAGAAAAGTTTTCATCTGTCAATATGCTCTATCCAGAACTCAAGTGGAAAAGTCTGAGCTTCACCTGGTCTAATTTCACCAAAGGTTTCTTTAGGGGCCCTTTGGCTAACCGATTATTAATTAATTTTTAAAAAATCGACAGATTAATCGTTTTACAAAATAATCGTTAGTTGCAGCCGTACTTCTCAGCTTCACCTCAGCATGGGCATATCTCTAACTTGTTTTCATTTTATTACCCATTGTTAGATTTTTAAAAGTCCACCAAAAGGTTTCCTTTTCATCTCATGTGACCAAAGAGCACCTGAGATGCTCTCCCCACCTAGCCTGTCTGTGCAGCTGGATAAAACGCTTCCCTGAAGCCGCTTCCATGTCTGAGTCCCAATGAAATGAGTTTAAATTGGTGTTTATAGTTGAACAAAATGTTAAAAACTGAGCACTTTTGAAAGGGACTGTGACGTCTTTCTTATAGGTAACAATTGCATCATGGAATACAGAGGCAAAGACTTGTGCGTGTGTGTTTCCCCATTACTCTTTTGTTGGAAGCGTTTTGGGTTTTTTTTTTTATGTCTGGCACATTCCAGCTGTTTGGCGTGCACAGAAATGCTGCGATCACAGCTAGACGGGGTGTGTTCAGTCCTCATATTCTTTCACTAAAAGAATGTACGTCTATACAAAAAATCCCCCCCCAACACAAATGAATGCCCGTCGTTACTGTGCTGTCCTTCTGACTTGACCGCTGCTAAACATTGTAGTTTTGTTTCACCACTTGAATATGTCTTTTCTAAGTGTAAACCTCAGGTTGCTTGTGTTCCAGTGTTTTTATGTTGTTTTTTTATTTTCTTAATGTGTACACCTTTTATGCATCCCCCTAAAGTCCTAAAAAGTAGTAAAAAAAAAAGATGTTTTTCATGTAAGAAATGGATAAACATGGATGTTAACAGATTTGTTACTTGCAGCACTGTGAGCTGTCAAAAACCTAAGGGTAATAAAGAACATTTCAGCAATGGTAACTTGCACATATTTCGTATACCTTTTACCTAAAGCAAAAGTGATTGACCTTAGTGTATTCTCTACATAAATGCCATAAGAGCAAGATTTCCTTGATTTGCAATATATTCAGTATACTGTGTTGAAACCAGTCCAGAAATACGAAGTTGAAAAATCAAAAAAATGTTGACTTTCTACAGAGCTTTATTAAACGACTACATTTTATAAAGCACCTACCAGTAGTTAGCGATGACTGAGCTCCTGTATTCTGTAATCCAATCAGCCTTTTAACTTCAATAGCTAATCTGCCTTTCACCTTTTTTGCTAAGAGAAGCAAAAACATAATTTTGATAGACTTGGTTTCTTCTTTTTTTTTTAACAAGCTGCTGAATTTAGAAACAAGTAATACTTTTGGGGCCACCAAATATTTTGGATCATGCAAAGACTCTATATTGTACTGTAGTAATTTTGTAATATTTGTAAGATGATAAAGTGGGTGTGAATGATTACCATTGCTTGAATCTATACATTGTTCCAATAAATTGTTTACATTATGGGGAGTCTTTGTCTTGTTTCTTCACAGATTGTGCAAAACATTAACAATTAAAAGACTGGCAGCCTTGAACAGAGTCCTAAATTACACTAATGTTGTATTTCTGCTGCAAGTTTCTAGCATCAGCTTGAGGTTGATCTTGTTAAATTCATGGGCTTATCTGAAGCAGACCTGCTGTCACTGATCCAAGAAAGGCCTTAAGACGACCTCAGTTCAACTCTGCTCTGGACCGTTTGAAGCCTAGAGAATGAAAAGAATGACAGTTTTATTTTAGTCTTTAGACTCTAGTTATATTTTAGTCCTACAGTAGTCAAATATACAGTTGTTCTTGATCGTTTACATTACACCCCCATTAAAGAAAATGATAAATTCACACTTGTAATTCAAATAACACTAAACTGAAAAGGTAAGAAATAAAAAATGTACTTAATGATTTGGTAAAATAAGAAATTGATTTAGAATTTTTGTATGAAGAAAAACTGAGACAAATTAAAGTGCCTTGCTCATGAGCAGTGAACCAACATACGTGTCAACAGGTGCTGAAGTCCGACTGAGCATTACAGAAAACACCTGATTTCAGGGATGTCTCACATTTCTGCTCAGTGACAGGAGCTTCATCAGGCTTGTTTACTATTATTAATTGATATGTACACAGATATACGATTTCCGTTTTTAGAACTGATTTATTTTGTCAAATTTCAATTTATTTTCCTCCTAGATTCTTCCTGATTTTTTTCTGTCTTTAATAGAAGGGTATGTAAACCTTTAAGCATAACTATATACTTACTTATACTATATACTTTAGGAACCTTTTTTTTTAAACTAGTTTAGATAATTACAGAATCGAAATTTTGTTCAAAAGCTGATTTAACCACACAGCTGTTGGGTGACCATAATTGAAGAAAACAATACTCTTTAAATCATTTTAAAAATGTCCGGACTGGAAGTAATCAGGATATTTTACATCCTCCCCCTCCCTTCCCCAAGGCTAATAACTGACCCTCCCCTATCATAACCACACATGTTTGCAGTATAATCACTAGAGCATTATCTGTCAATGGAAAAGTACTTTTTTGTGTTTATATGAAAGCAGCGCCTTGACATTTTTTAAATGCTACCGACCTGTTATGTTGCCACATTTCTGACCTAAAACTAGTTTGTGAAAAGAGAAAAATGAAAGATGACATTCTTCTAGTTTGCTGGTTTCTTTTTCTTCTTTTAAATTTTTCTTTCAGCGATGACTTCCCTCCACAAACTACAAACCATTTTTGATAAAGCTTAACTCCTATTAATATATTATTTAGTGTATTTCTGCTCTAAAGATTTTACAGTTTATAATTGTGGGATCAAAGGAACATGTTTGCATTTTGCATCTTTCCTCTTGTGGCAGAGTTTGATGGTCATTAGATGAGTCAGAGCAGGATAAACTCACACACACAAAAACTTAATTAAAACTTGTTTAAAGAATCTGTTTATTTGTTTTTTTTTTAAATCAAAGCAAGGACAGAAAAGTATTGGTGAAGGTGATTTTGAAGCAAATATGTTAAATATATATTTTCAAAAAAATTGGAAAAGGGGGAAGCACAGAGCATTTAAAAAACTATTATAAAAGATTTTACGAAACATGAGACCTGTCAAAGTGTTTCAGTCAACTTCTTTTAAAGCCCAATCTTTGGTTACTTACTACCTGGGACCCTCTAGGGACCCCAAAAGTTACAAATCTACTGGTTGCCCATCCTCATAACAGTGCCCCTGAAATATTTAATTGTGTTTGAAATTAAACAATTAGGATTTACAATCAATGACTCAATGACAGTGAGACCTGGAGGGGCGTGGTTGGGAGGAATGGCCGCCCTGATCTGAACTCGAGTGGTGTTCTGTTGTTGGACTTCTGTGCCCGTCATGGATTGTCCATAACGAACACCATGTTCAAGCATAAGGGTGTCCATATGTGCACTTGGCCTTTTTGGCCTTTGGGACTGCGGAATCAGCTGATGGGTACCGGCGGGCGAAGCGGCATGCAGCTCGGGTGGTTGCTGAGGCAAAAACTCGGGTGTGGGAGGAGTTTGGAGAGGCCATGGAGAAAGACTTCCGTACGGCTCCGAAGCGATTCTGGTCCACCATCCGGCATCTCATCTCTGTTTTGGCACCATCCGGCATCTCATCTCTGTTTTGGCACCATCCGGCATCTCATCTCTGTTTTGTATACACACAGTGTATACAAAACAGAGATGAGATTTTAGCGGCAAAATCAACATTTTCATTTCATAAACTGCAGCAGTGATTCAAATACATGGTGCAAAAATGCATTGATATGGAAGTCTAGAGCATTAATATATATGATGCAAATATTTCAATTCAGTTTATTTATATTGCACCAATTCACTGACACATGACCTGAGTGAAGTTGCCCCCCCCGCACCCTCTTCAAATCAGACAAAATTAGTGTCAAACATTTGTGCTATGTTTGTGCAGGTTTGTGCAGCAAAAACTTTCGTTTGTGCCGCTACCATTTTAAATAGAAATATTTCTAGAGGTCATCAAAGGTCAACCAGCCCCCCCCCCACCTTCTTCAAATTAGGCAGAATGGGTGTCAGTTAACTCGGCTCCGTTTGTGCAGCGAAAATTTTTGTTTGTGCCTTTATCATTTTTGTATAGTTTAAAATTATATAACCATAGGTTGGCAACTTATAATTTATATGAAATTCAGAGTTTCAGAATGAACAAATGTTAACTGATCTTTGATGGCTTCTACAAACAATTATTAATATCATTAAAATGATAGCAGTACAAAAAATGTATATATTTCAAAATATGCATTTTTAAGTTTTAAATATATTTATTGTATATATTTTATATTTAAAATTCATTTTAAAATGTTATATTTTTGTATGGCCAAAATTTTCATTTGTGCTGCTATCATTTTATTGATATTAATAATATTTTGTAGAGGTCATCAAAGAAACATCTCTTTATATCTTTATAATGATAGCGGCACAAACGAAAACTTTTGCACAAATGTAGCACAAACGTTTGACACCAATTTTTGTCTAATTTGAAGAAGGTGGGGGGGCTGGTTGACCTTTTGACCTTTACATTTTCATTAATGTCTTCAAAGCCAAAGCAGCACAAACGACAATTTATGCTTCACAAACCAGCACAAATGGAGCTGAGTTAATTGACATCCATTTCATCTGATTTAAAGGTGGGGGGCTGGTTGATCTTTGATGACCTCTACAAACATTTCTTCTTTATATCTTTAAAATGATAGCGGCACAAACAAAAATTTTTGCTGCACAAACCAGCAGAAACGTAGCACAAACATTTGACATTTGAAAAAGGTGGGGGGGCAACTTCACCCAAGTGTTATGAGCTATTGTTATGCTCCTTTGATTATGCTTTGTGACTGCCTTCAAATATAAATTATTTGATGATTACTATAATAGTTTTCTGACAACAATAATTTGCCCTTATTTAAGAAGGCATTCTCTAGGTATGTTAAATGGCCAGTTTCAAAAAAGGTTAAAGAGACTAACTTTCAAATCTCTTGTGCAAAATATTTACCCAGTGAATAAAATTTTGCACAAGAGATTTGAATTGAACAAGCTGTGCCTTTTTGGATTTTTCTGGATGAATCCCTTAATCATCTTTTTTTCCCTGTCCCTTTTCTTTCAAACTACGGAGAGACATAAAAAATTGGTTGTCCCTTAAAATTGAGGACATCCAAACGTGTTGTATTATGTTGATGACCTTGATAGTAAAATTTCAGATATGGTTGATATTATTTTCCTGCTTATCATATACATTGTTGTAAATGGAGAGGTTCTACTCCTTGTTTTGATTTATTTCTTAACTAATTTAAATAGTTTTACACCTCATTGAAACATTTGAAATCCGTTTCTGCCAAAAAAGTATCTGCCAGTATTTCTACTTTTCTTTTGTTTTAAATCTTGCTCTATATTGGCCTTATTGTTTATGTATCTGTTCTTGTTTTTAGCCCCAAGTTCTGTTTATTTTTTCCCCCCCTACCCATATTGTAATGTTTGTACCTCAACGAGTATGGCAAGCCATTTTAAAATAAATTTGGTCGTACCGCCTTTACATTCAAGATATCTTAAATAGTTTTATGACAAGACGTTTTAGCGATTTTAAATATATCTCTAATTATATTTTGACTAGTCGAAATGACGTCAGATTTACCATTAACTTGTATGGAGACGTCAGTTTAAGATATATAGAATGAATTACTGACTATCTGAAATACACATTTCAGATATCTATGATTAAATTACGACTAGTCATAAAATAATTTCAAGATATCTCGATTTTAGTTTTGACTAGTCATAATTCTAGTTAAAGATATCTCACATGCCACCATAATTCATGATATCTTAAATGTATTTTAGGATAGGAGATATGCAGTTTTGACTAGTGATAACTAAATTGTTGACATCTTAAAAGCAAATAATGACTAGACAAAACAAATATAAAGATATCTTGAATTGTAATTTGGACTATTTGAGATTCCTTTTAGGATATCTCTAAATTAATTAAAGATAACACATTATTTAGCTTTTCCATTAAAGATATCCTAAATTGAAATTCTGACTAGCCAAAATGTGTAATGATCTTTTTAGTGGGCTTCCAGGAGGATCATTCCTAAAAAATTCCTTACCGTCAGTTTGATCCACAGGAGAAGTTAAATCAGCGTGTGACTCTTTAAATAACAGTTCCGGTGTCATAATTTGAGATATCTTGAAAGGAATTTTGACTAGTCTAAATGTAATTTAAGATATATTGAATTATTATTCTTCCTAATCAGAATGTAAAAACAGTCATCTTAAATTACCATTCCGGATAGTCAAAATGTATTAAGATATCTGGAACGTAATTACGGATGGTCAGACGAAACCGAATTTATGTTAAAAAGACTTGCCATACAACGAATCTTTGTACACTATTGGTTTGTTATATAAATTAATAAAAAATGTTTTCCTTTGTTTGATTGAGGAATTTACGGAGAGCCCCTGAAGGCAGCACGCGTCTCTCTCCAACCGCCGGTGGTAGCGCTGTTTCTTTCCGAGTCCGGGGAAGGAACCGCTGGGAAAAGCAGCAACAGAGCTCAGTCTGGCGGAGGTGGAGTCTGGAGGTGGGGAGGGAGAAGAAAGGGGAGAGGAGGAAAACGGTGAAAGGCACAACAGAAACTGGGGGAGAGAACGGTGGATGATTTACGCGTTTAAAGTCGCATTACAGCTGCTGGAAGAGTTGCGGCGAAGTGGAAAGGAACAAAATGTTAACGCCTTACTTCCTAGAAAATTTCTGGGTAGGTCTTGTTTATTTCACATGCTGTTTACACCGGTGCTACACCTAATTATTTGGAGTCTGTGTATTATTATTCCCGTTGCAGTTATAGCTGTGCGGTTTGTAGGCTGTGTCCGGTACACATATCCTAACCGCTCCTCAACTGCCCAACTAACGTCAGTGTTCTTCGGTAATAATTCAGTTTTTACCCCCGGGGGGGTTTGGGCCTCTGTGAACCTATCTAACTTGAGAGGAAAAGGTTTCCGCCCCCTCCTTCCGGTGATTGGCTGCGTGTGGATTTCTTGGAATGTTTACGGTCAGGTCCAAGAATGCTATTGGATGATTTGCCTGCCACTCACGTGCTCCCTGCTGGACGCGTCACTTTCTTCCGTAAAGAAGTTTCAGTGAGAGACCCAGATGTTTAGTTTAAAAAGAATACAAGAAAAATGAGAAATATATATATATATATGTGTTTTCAAAATCTCTGTTTTACATTGTATAAAACCGATGCTTTTGTTGGTATTACACTCTACTGTCAAAGGTCATCTCATTTCTCACTAGGAATTTACATAGCTAGGTCAGAGCAGGTTGTAAAATAGGTGAAAGGCTGCCTGGTTTGATGACATTGCTAGCTGCATTATAGCTAATGAACCAAAGAGATGGATCCTTTATGGCTTTCTTAGAATATTTACTATTTCATTTAACCATTTACGATCTGTTTGACATCTTTACATTCTTGCTTTTGCTTTTATTGGCTACCCTTTATTGCCAAACACTGTAGTTGCTGGAAACAAGGATGTTGGTCACTATACTTTTTAAAATCTAAAAATTGTTACTTTTCACACAATTTAGATTGAAGCTGTTGCAAAAGGAAATGTGTCAAAACATTGCTTAGCAGTGTTTGTTTTTAAATGAATGCCATTAAATACTTTTAATGAATCTAACTTATTCATTATTGGTTCAGCAAAATACCTCACATTCATTACTGTTGAAAATATGTTTGAACAGTAAAATGTTGTATTTGAGAAACAGGTTTTGCTTGATTGTAGTTTATTTCTGAAATTATCATAAAAACATAAAAAAAAAACCTGAAACCAGCACTGGTGTCAAAAGTACACACATTTGTTACTTAAGTAGAGGTATAGATACTGCAGTTTAAAAACACTCTGATAAAAGTTGACGTATCAAGTTGACCTCTTTATTCAAGTAAAAGTGAAAAAGTATGTGCTCCAAAAACTACTTAAAGTACAGTATAAAAGTACAAAATAACCTTTAAAAAAAACTGCCAGATGCCACTATATGAATTGAAAGCTCAATTTTTCGACTATTTAGAAAAATTCTTTGAGATAGGGCCAAGGATGAGGAAGGTCTTGTTGGTCTCCATCTCCCGATACGCTCTCGCCTGTGTCCGACCTTTCAGACATTTCAACAACGTTTTCTGAATCTGACATTGTAGCATGGCATAGACAATTCATGTTTGCAGTTTGAAGAACACCTGCTTGTCTCTGATGATTTCTTTTAGCTAACCAATGAGTGTTTGCGTTATATGACTCATCCAATGACACTAGTTTTCACTAGATGTGGATGGTGCCAATTATCTGTATTGGATGGGGCACATGACAAGAAATAAATATTTATAAACATTAAACAGAAGCCAAGAGAAACAAGTAACGTTTGTTTTAAAAATGTAAGGAATAGAAAGTACAGATACTTGTGTTAAAATATAATGAGTAGAAGTCAGAAGTAGGAAGAAAAATAAGTAATGGAGTAAAGTATAGATACCTAAAAAGTGTACTTAAGTACAGTAATGAAGTATTTGTACTTTGTTGCTTGACACCTCTGAAATCAGCTGTAAGTATTTGAAAACATCCTAATATTCAGCTGGTTTAAAATGTTTTACTCCAAGCTTCTGTTAGTTTCCTGCAATGTTGCTAATGGCAACAGGGTCCTTAAGCCGGGCATGCAATGTGCTTTTTTTTTTTTTTTTGCAATCGTTGCGCGCAGCTGCTGCTCACACTACGACTAGTTTAGTCGTACAGTGTGAGCTCAAAGCTCACGATTTATGTTCGGCCCGATGCTCTGATGCAATCTACCTGCTCACACTGTAAGACTAAAAACCACGTCGGACTCAGCTCTGCAGTGAGATGGAGCTGCTCTGTAGCCCTCTATCCTGAAGCCAAACAAATAGAAGGGGGATATTAAGCTCAATATAGTGAAATGTGCTGCCTTGGCAATTTGTGCAATTTTGTGCTAACCCTAACCCTGAAAGTCCTACAAAGGAAAGGTGACAACGTATTTGGAAAAAAGACTTGGCTGAGCAAATGTGGCTACTACGGTCTGTCAATTTTACAGACAGAACTGCATTTCACTCATTGCATCCCTGCCATGCTGCTGTGTTTACATCTGAGAGGAAGAATAAAAAGAAGAATCATTGTTTGCGCATGTGCCCTGGGCGTTTTGTCCATGACGGTCGGGAGAAAATTAAACATGTTTGATTTTCTTCCAACCTCACGATTCCTGATGGGGAAGTGGTCGTGAAAGGCTGATCGCCCCTTGTTACCCCTTGTACACTACACGACTCACAACGCACGATCGGGCTGAAAGTCGGCCCGATCGTAAGGTTCTCGCACGAATGGAAAATCGCCCCAAAAAACGCTGGGCTTTAGGCAAGACCTGTCACGCTAATGCCTGCTTTAGGGGAGCTTTTGAGGCTAAGTGGTTAGGCCATTGCGCTTGGAATCCCATGTTCTGAGTTAAAGCCCCACACCCACTGACTGCCACTCTGGATCCCTGCGCAAGACCCTTAACCATCACATTGCTCCCCGGGCGCTGCACAGTGGCAGCCCACTGCTCCCAAAGGGGATGGGTTAAAGGCAGAGAGTTTGTTTCGTTGCTTTGTACTTGTGACAGTGTAATGAGAATAAAACCCTGGAAAAAAGGGAAAAAAAGATCATAGACAAGTTTTATTCAGGGTAGGATAATACACTTAGATTTGGGTATGTTTACTTTATGTTATCATTAATTCTAAAAGCTGTTTTGAAGGCAACATGCAGCAAATACCGTAAAAACAAATCAAGCACTTGGAGCTAATGTGGCGACAGCACACCCGCTTATAGTGCATTCTGAGTATAAGGGCTAAACAGTGAAATTACTGAACCCTAACCTTTCCTATTAGGTGTCAGTAAACGGCTGTATTTGAAGTTTCTGTGGATTATAGATTTTAGATTACAGTTATTGTTGCCCAAGTAGGGATTTTACACCAGGAACAGTTAGTATTGAAGTTGAAAAACTAAAAACTATTTCATTTAAGAAATAGAAGCAAGACTTGCACTGCTGCAAAAGCAGTACATGATCAAAGCAGTTAATATATGAATTACAACTAATTAATTAAAACCTACTATTAGATTCGTTTTCTTGCGCTTACCCTGGTTTTTATAAGATAAAAAAAAATACTTATTTACTCACTATCTGGTATTAGTTGGTTAGTTTGCCAGGTTATCTGCTCTGGTTGCTAGCCTGCAGTTAGCTGCTCTACAGACAAGCTGTTGGGTTGCTTGACAATCTTTGTAAAAAGTTTCACATCATGACTGTCTGTGTTTCTATCTTTTCTGATCAGTTATTTTTAAGCAAAAAGCTTAGCTTTTAACAGTTATTTTTATTTCTTCTTTCGCTAAAGCAGACTCCATAGTTTCCTAAATGGGATAAGAGGAGAGCATAGACACTCCTGAATCATCAATCTGTGCTTTGTGCCCTGCAGTGGGACACAAGAGAATGCAGTGATGGCAACCATCAGCTGTGCGCTTAGCATGCAGGGCACGCATACCCGCACACATACTTGGCATTGGGGATGCATCCTTTTCCCTTTTGACTTGACTACAAATCTGCTCTCTGAGCAGGCACATAAATCTTAAACAATTAGTTATTTCAAGTATTTATGCCAATTTTCAAATGTTTCTGAAACTTTATATAGCAGGTAAAACCATACAGTTTATGTTCCTCCTATTCTTTAGGACTTTAACTTCAATAATTTTGGCATTAATCTCTAATATCAAGATGTCCTGTCAGTTTAAGAAAGACCAATTCTTTTAGAAATTGTATGTGGAGCAGGAATGTTGTTACTCAGTCAGATTTGCTGCACTTGAATGTCTGCTGGCAGCTGCATGTCTGATCGCTGGATTCACTCACAGACTCATTTCCCCTTTTTTTCTCAGCATCTAACGCAACTTCAGTTTGTGTGTCATCTAAAAAGTTGAAACGTTTGAACTGGTGTGGGGGGTATGCAGCTCCTGGACTGAAACTATGTGCTCGCATCTGGTTTGTCTGCAGTCTGCCATGGGAAAATAAGATGGAAGTGTGATAAGCAATTAGAGCTGATTCAGCCAACAGGATGGCCTTTTCTTCTCTGGCCTTACTAGGTTCAAACTAAATTAACTTTGCATTTTTTCCTGAGCTTCTTTTGAAGCTCATGTTTCACCTTTACAAAAATATTTACTCAAGACGAACTAAAGAAGTCAGCAGCAACCTGTTTGGTAATAAATCAGGAAGACACGTTCTTTGTCCCGTTTTAAGTTGACTGTTCTTGTTTTCTCTAGGGCACTTCTGTCAGCACCACTATGACAGCAGTAGAGTCACATGACTGGGTTCACACAGTCAACCTGACCTGGATGTAAAGAGTTCATAATATTCTCATTTACAGCTTGAATATTTCATTTTGATCAATGCTTAATGAGATATGATTTGGCTATATATCGTGATTTTTGGCTGCCCGTTATAATATCTGTCTTTCAGTTCCTAATATCTATAAAAAAAACAACATTTTAACCTAAAACAATAAGGGAAAGTTGGCTACCACTGCATCACCAGTGGCACAACGCCATTTCCGTAGTTGAGGCAGTCACAGTAATAGAAGTGGAGTTACTCAAACCCTAAACAACATAGATACCAAAGTGCTCAAAGTGCTCAATATCTTCTGATGAACATATGCAGCACTCGCAACACCTATGCCAATACTCGCCCCTATGCATTCAGCCAAGATGGCGTCTGCATTCACATAATGCCAGATATTACACATTGAGTGTGGACCTAGGAACCTTTAATAAGCAGATGTTTCTGGTACAGTGTATGTCACCATTTAGCCTTATAACTGTTGTTACAGATATGTATCATACCTTAATTTCTACTTTGTTTGATTTTTTTGAAGTAGTCATAGTAACGAGCTCAATTTGGCCACCACCTAACTTTGAGTGGCGTTCCACCATTAAATGTGGTGCTGAGCACCGTCTGTAGACCAAATTAAATGTCTCCTCTAGGTGTTTGTCCAAAATATTGTTGTAGATGTTGATTGTTCTTGGCAGGAAGGATCTCCTGTAGTGGTCTTTCTTCAGCTGGTTGGGAGAAGCCTCTGACTGAAGACGCACTATTGAGATGAAGGGGATGCATTACTGCAGTTTTGTTATGTGATATTTATCGTTCTTTTATTTTAATTGGTAGATGAAATTTAGATAGGTTTCAGAAGGGCGACATCATGATGATTCTACCTGACGGCCACCATATTGAGTACCAAACGCATAGCTTAGCTTGGCGCTTCTCTTCTGACCACAATGGATCATTCTCATTTAAATCCCCGGGAGCTTAAAGGATGTACAAAGAAAATTAGTATTATTGGATGCGATCCATACAAAGTCCCTGCAGGTTTTTTTTTTTTTTACAACACCTTTCTGCGACTGACAGGCTTCCAGATTGTTCCTTTCACATATCAGTAGTTCAAAGCTGGCTGGATTATTGACCCAAAAATATGGCCTCTGAAGACATTTGGATTTAAAACAAAGTCGCATTTTAAACATATCTATAATGTCTGTAGCAAAATCGTCAGATTTTCATATATCAAAAGCACTTCTTCACAAGATGATGATGATGATAATCAGATAATGATGATAATCAGTGTAATCTGATCGCTGACATCCTTCTCTGACTGCATTCATTCTCTTTTGGCAATTGGTAAAAATAAATATTTGCATCACCTTTTTTACTGTCATAACCGATGGTGCAACGTACCAAATCCAATTTTTTTGGCCCATATGCGACCTGGATCTGATCTTTTCATGGCTGTCTGAACAACACAGATCCGATTTTTTCAAATCCGACCCAGGCCACTTGGCTATGTGGTCCTGAGTCCAATACGAATCTGATCTTTTCAAATGCAACCTGTGTGTGAACGTCATTAATAAACGACAAAGGTCACTATTCTGCATCCTGCTACGCAGAAGCGGCAAGAAAAACAACAACCATGGCGAACGATGATGCGGAGAGCATTATTTATGTTTAACCATGTGAAAAGATTGAGTTTTTATGGTTGGAAAAGACCGCTAGATGCACGCCGGTACTACCATCCAGTTTTACTTCCGTAAACATAGAACACGCTGGCCTGTGACGTCATTGCGTCCTCCACTGCGCATGCGGGACACTAGCGTTGTATGACTGCAGTTCACACAGGAGATCACATACAAGTCGCATATATTTGGAAATATGAACGGCAACTTAAAAATTAAAAGGAGCTGAGATGTTTGTTTAAATGTTTTACTGATTGACAAGAAATAGGTGACCTGAGAAACATGCAAATATATTATTTCATGTTTGGCATTTAAAATTTTGTATTTCATTAATCGATATATAAATATCAAAGTCCTTTACACAATTCTTTGACAGGAAGTTGCAGCAAAGCCTCAATGCATACACCCATGCTTTATTTCAGGCAAATTAGACTTCCTTCTCAGCCCATCAATAAAATGAAAGTGCTTATTGCTAATTCTTTGTCTTGTGAGAAAGAAATAATCTCTAAGCCAGTTAACCAGCATCGTGTAAAGGCAGGTAGATTAAGGGAAGTTTTAAAGTTGATGTAACCTTGAGTATTGTGCAATGTTAACTTGATATTTACTTTAAATTCAGTGTCTTTTGGGGATTTCGTTTCTTTCTAAATTCGTCTGTTTCTACGAAACTGTAGACAGTTTATTATTTAATAAAGACTTAGTTGTTATAGCTTTAACACTTAACAAGCACATGGTAAGGCTGCAAAAGTAACCCAAGGGATCATAACATATTGATTCAGCTCACAGTTGAAAGCAGCAGTTTACCAGCCCCAATTTGTCTAAGTGGGTGACCTGTGTTCTGTTTTTAACTCTGTTGAGGTTTTGCAAATTTCCAACAACAAAGCCCCTGAGGTCAGAATATCAAGTCTGCTTGATAGTGTCAGAAGTCTCAGAACTTTCCAATCAGCCTCAAGATTAACACCCAGTACAGCTATCGTACATTTAAAACACAGTTAAAATTGGAGGAACAAACATTTATTTACATTTGTGACATTTTTAAAAACATGATCATAGTTGGTGACTTCAGAACAATTTGCAAAACCCATTCGTTTTGTAACATGCAACAAGGACGACCCAAACTCGATCAGAGGCAAAATGAATTGGACAAAGTAAAAATTGTGTCCTAATCATGATTAGATTCCTTGAAGGAGTCTGAGAGAGCAATGAAGGGAATTGACTAATAAAACGTCTCAATACTTTTTTTTTTTTGCAAGATTGCAAGCAGTTTTGGCAGCAAGAGCTGATAATTTCCTGGAAATAAGATGCAAAGGAAAAGACCTTTGTAGGGTTGCTGGTTTGTCAGTTTCGTGAAGCAACTTAAGCAAAGTATATATATTGCTTAACAGAAGTTTGCAGACATAGTTATTTTCTTCTGCTTTCACCCTGAACTGAACCGTATATGACTCTTGTGTTTTTCTTCTTCTGGTTTTCTTGATTTCTTTTTTTTTTTTCCTTTTTTTTGTCTTTCAAAATAAACCATGTGCTCCAAACCTCCCAAAGGCCACTTACCCTCTTTATAATTTATTTTGTACCAATGCATGATAATTGCACTGACTGAACATGCTACAGTGTAGTTGTATGCCAACTTTCCATGCAATCACACCACATGTTTTTGTAGACTAGTTCTCCCTTGCAGCCGACATACTGAATGCCTAGGAATGCATTGAAATTAAAGAATGCATTTGCAGACTCTCCTGTTTTGTTTGTTTGTTTTAGTTCTCTGTGCTTGTTGGGAGGGGAACAGGTAGCAGGACAAAATTAAGGCCTCTCCATGTCATGTCTTATATTACAGCCCATGAGGCAATAAACACCCGATTCCCTGCACACAGGATATAGAGCTTATATTGAGCCCTAACAGAATGGGAGTGAATGCCGGTCCTCCTCCTGCCCAGCAGATGTTGGATGATAAGTAGGCAACAGTTTGGTTTTGTCTCTTATTCACCAGGTGGCATTTCAGATTGGAGGATGTCTGTTTTTATAATGATAAGCTGGACTCCAGAATTACAATTATGTGTTGCAAAAACACTATGGGGTTTGTTTGCAACACAGGATTCAGTTTGCATAGTGCTATTTGTTTATATTTATCTTTTTGCTTCTCAGGCTGTGCTCATAAATTTACTTTAACTTTTGCATTTACACAGTTTTAAATGTGACCAGACTATTATCTTTGATGATATGACGTGTATAATATGTATTATCTACTGCTGGAATCTGTTTCCAAATAATAAATAAAACATATCTTTTGTTTTTCTAAATTAATTACTTTTTAGATCTGCATAATATTCAAAATAACAGTTTTTATAATAGTATTCCCATTGGAATTGGAAGCAGTGTTTATTAAAATGTTATGCTAAAAGAGTGTTGGGTTAAATAATGTGTTTAAACAGGCAGACTTTCAGGGCCTATAATGTCTATGGTCAAAATAGCTCTGTTTGCAACGATCCTGACAAAGGAGAGAAAAATGTGGGTTAATTGTAACCAATATTACTGTTATATAGAATTAGCAAATATTGTTCCACAGTGGAGAAAACCATTTACATATCAAAAAGGTAATGAAAGCATAAGAACAAAAATCTAAAAAGTTCAAAATAGGCTTTTGAGCTTAGGGTAGGGGGATATTTTAGAAAATAAAAGCCCTGTGTTTTTTTTTTTTTCAAATGGCACACTCTGAATTAATGAAGAAGGACAGAGATAGAAAGAAAAACAACAGCTTATCTTCAAAATATATATGAAAAAAACAAAACAAAAAAAAGATCATGGAAGTAGAAAATTGATCTGGAACAGTGATGATTATTTTCCCTAGAAATCCACATTTCCTAGCAGGTAGATACAAATTATGATAAAATGTTAAAGGTTAATGTAAACAAAAGCATTGACAAATCAATTTTAGTTCCTGATTAAAAGAACAATGTCTATGCTGATTCTGCTGAACTTCAGGAACGTACTACGCCAGTATTAACAAAGTTGAAAAAATACGTACATATAACTCATCTCTTTTATTTAAATCTGAAAAGCAACAGTTTTTACTACTGCTGCTGAAGTACAAGTATTGACAATATTAAATAAATTTCCCCTCTCTGGCAGCCAGTCAGTTGTTTAAAAGACACGAATTTGCGACCTATAGCTTTAAAAAAAATTTTTTTTTTACTTCAAGCGTGAAGGGTGTTATTCCTTTAGATTTCAAACCATGACAGACAAATTTTCTTTTTCATAATGGCAAACTGGTGTGGGGTTTTTCAGCCAGCTGACTGGCAGTATACAGAAACAGGTGGCATAGAAATCCTGTTCTGTTATTCAGCGCGGTAAAAGTCTTCTTTTAGCATTTTGAGGACATAAAAAAAAAAAAACTAAAAAAACAGCTGTTCTGCGTTATAATACCAACCATGCATCAGAAGTAAAGGGACTTTTCTCTGTTGTCACAGAAAACTTTAATTATTTGAGATGTTTAAACCTTACACCTGTAAACTAGTTTAGTCAGAAAACATTCTGCTGTGTGGGAAACCGTGCCCTGACAGGTTCTTATGAAAGGACCTGTTTTAAGCTCCAAGTTTGTTGCTGTGCATTAAACTCTGGTTTTAATTCTAAGCTGGACAAATTTTCTCCCCCTTCATCTGTCAACAAGCCTCTGCTTCTTTCTCTGCTTGCGTGTGAGACCTGTAACTTCCAAGCCAAAGCAGCAACGCGTCCAAATGTGACGCAAGCTGAGTAGTTGCAGAGCTGTTACCATACAGTTCTTTAGACAGAAAGCCTCTGAAGACACGGGGCGTGCAGATTAAACATCTTACTGTATCCTGGCCACAGTGAGGATTAGAATAGACTTTGGATCAGTTTCTGTCTGTGGCGGTAATGGATTGGCCCAAACATTGCAAAGATGACTCCCTCTACTGTCTGAGCAGCAATAAGGCTGTTGCTCAAACAAATCCTGGCTGACATGTATGAACCTTTCAGTATACTATCCTCTGCTTTCAGTTGGGTAACAACTTAGTTATCAAAGCATTGCAAGAGTGTGAAATATTCAGAGCAAGATCCCAGGATGAGGTGGTTCATTCATAAGATGTAGCTTCTATTTGATTTTATCTTATCTTTTTTTTGCTCCCCTTCACCACTTTGTAGTTTGCTCATTCCCATGTTGATGAGTTGCCAGTGAAAGCGGTGGTGTTTTCTTTCTCCGTATGGACTAAAGGTTGGTTCATGCTTGATGTAACTGTGAGTTACACAATGTGTGAAAAAGCCAAGTGACATCCTTTTAGCATCTTAGTCCTTTCACTTTAAAATAAATATGGCGATATTCTTATCTTCAGCTACCACAGTATACGTGTCAGATTAAATAATACCACTTATACTTCAGCGAAAGCATCAAGGTTCTACTTTATTGTGTCTCTTATACTATATTCATTTGTTGTGCTGCTCTTTGCACGTGATGAACCAGACTGAAGATGTTTTATCGTTTTCTCCCTTTTAACTCCCCTTTTATCTCCTCATTCTTTCATCTTTTCTCCTTTATTCTGTTTTTCCTTTCCTGTTCTACTTACATTGCAGTGTCCATACAATCTGTAATCCCATGAATTATAGTAAAGGCCATGTATAAGTCAAGCGGATCACTATGGCGATAGCTGTACTGCTCCACTTGTGAAAGCAAAATCTGTTGGGCTCTTTTTTGGCATTAAGACATTTACTCTTATTGCCTTACCGCCAGACAGGACACTGTTAAAAAAAAAAAAAAAAAAAAAAAAAAGACAAGGTTTCATGGTAATTTGCATATATAAACGTCAACAAATGATTTGGCCCAAAAATGTTAACCTGGCATAAGCCAGAGTAATACTTGTAGTTAAATTTGAATTTTACACAATATCCATCAGGAAAGGCTCCTCTGGAAAGGATTACCAAAAGAGAGGCATCTTTATTATAATTCTTTGAGCTGATTGGGTAAATCATCAGATGATCCTGCCTCCCATGTACAAGCTTCCTTTTGCTCCTTAAAAAAAATGAATGTGGTCTAGCCTTAGCAGACTAAATTGTTTACTCTAAAATTACTTTAGTCTGCTGCTTCTGGCAAGATGTATTTCCGAAAGTCTGTGAATCCGCAAATCTCACATCAATTTGTCTTGCTTGCAAACTAACAAAAATATCTCCATGATTAGCGGATTTTGACCAATTCTGGATCACACAAAGAGGCAATGGAAATATTGTAAACAACTGTGTTTTATTTGGTGGTTGTTTGTTTTTTTTACTTGTGCATGTAGTGTGGTTTTGTAAGCTTGCACTTCATGCCCTACACTGCCCCTAGAGTCAACCAGAATATTGGGTACAGTTGGGATAAGCTGCTTGGAGTATAAATAATATGGGCGGAAATAATTAATCGGATTAACTGGGATTAGTTGATTATTTAAATAATCGTCAACAACTTCAATTATTGATTAATCGTTAGCTGGATTGTAGAGACTCTAAAACATGCCTTTAGCTAACAGAGCCACTTAGAGCAGTAAATATACCAAAAAAAGAAATAGAGACATTTTGCATTTAAGATAAATAAAACAAACAATTCCTTGTGCCAATATCCTTTCTCCAGTACTCCTCAAGTGCAAAATTTTAAATTTCACCTTAATTATGTTAAAAAAACTTCTTCAAGGAACCTTTGCTGAGCGATTATTAAATGATTAGCAAAATAATAGTTAGTTGCAGCCCTATAAATAATTGAAATACTGTCTGTGCGGAACGTGAATGACGTAAACCAAGCTTTAAGCTAACCTGACTCCGCCAGATGGATTTGCTCCGCATATCCATCTGGAAACCTTCCGTTGAAGAAATTTTGGGAAGGGGCGAAAATACTGGTTAGCTGATTGGCCTATGTTGGTGATAAACGGGCCAAATAAACCAATCAGATCAACGAAGCATATGACGTACTAACAGAGCGACGACGAAAACACAACCACAAGCCAGGCACAAGCCAATTGATAGATCAAACTCTTGCTGAAACCAGTCGGGAGAAGAGCAAAAACGTCTTTTCCTCTGAGAAAAGTCTCCAGGGCAGTGTTTTGCTCTTCTTTCAGTGAAGAAATATTGTGTAATTCCGATAAAACTTGCTCGATAGCCAGGCTAACGCTAGTTTCATCGGCTAAAGCCGCCATGTTCTTTAGACTGAACTGCCGCGCATCTCGTTGCGTCACACCTCAACCTGCCTCAAAGCCAACGCTGATTGGACGTTCGTTTGGTGAACGGCTCCAAATTTTCTTTAACGGAGAGTCTCCAGACTGATCTGCGAGTGAAAGCTTGAAAGCTCGCGAGATCAGGATGGTCTCACGAGGCTAAGGTTCCCCTTCCCCTGCCTGTCTCTATCTCTTACAACTGGCTGAAAAAAATAGTTCGGAAGAATGTTCGTTCCCAAAATATAACTCATGGTGTGTAATCTCAAAGTGCACAACTCATTTTTTATAATTAGAAATCTACAAGTTAATTTGTTGTTAAGCAGCAGGCTGCAGGCTAGCCACCAAAAGTGAAATAATTAACCAGCTGATAGGAGGTTGTTGCAGTTGTTTGTCTATAAATAGGAGAACAGCAGAAGCATATGATGATCTGATCAGAATTTAAAAGCTACCGCTGACTTTAAATGGGTGGGTGGGGTTCGGTCTGTGTGTGTTTAAGGAATCTGTTATTTCAGAATAAAATTATCAATGAAGAAAATGGAATTTTCTTTTGTAAATACAGAGAAAAATCTGTGTTTTCTGTTAAAGGCTGTCATACTGTTTGAATCTAATTCTAGCTCACTGTATGTTTCTGAATTGTTCAGGGCCTTATATTGTCAGGTCATGTTTTGCAATCAGTTCCAGTATTGTAACTTGGAGGGGAAAAAGGCACAAAACGCCCTGAGCGGTTTCCTTTGTTTGTTTTTATTTTTCTTTTGTGTACGCCACATTGATATCATACTTTACATGAACAGACTTGTTGCACAGAATGGACATTCTTCCTGTTTCTGTTCTGCTCCGTGTGTTTTCACTCGCCCTCCTCACTTCCCCATTTTGTGGACCCATTGGCCAATTTTCACTGCCCTTCTCATTTTGCTTCTCAGATTTCAGCCTCTAAAGTGTACAGCTTGTGTAAGAAGCACTTTGTTTTGCCATTTAGTAATCGTATGTTTGCTGCCTGTGTAGTCACAGTTGGTCTTGTTATGGGGTTTTAATAGTTTTATTACAGCAACAGGAAGTCTGTCTCAGTGGTCTACTTATTGAGCTAAAACACCAGACCACTGAGCCGTAACCCAAAGGGGATGCTTTTCTTTTTAACATCTGTTTGCTCTGTAAATATACCATCGTCCTTTCGATGTAGCACCAGGCTTTTTGACGGGGAACTAATTTTAAACTTTCATCTTTGCCTGCATTGAAAAGCAGATTTTAATGTTGCAGGCTGCCAGCAAATTTGCTGACAGTGGATCAGAGCAGGAATTGGGAAACATCCGTGCAATTAAGCTGAAACTAACTTGTAGAAGTGTCACTTTAGTTTAACAGAAGCTCCTCTTCCGTCCTCTTGCTAACAATAATTCATGAAATATATTAGCTAATCCAATCAGAACTTGTTAAGTTGTATAATAGGGGATTTATCCAATTGGTAACTGAGACAGATGCTTTCTCACTTTTTAAAGAAACAACAGTTTGGCTTTAAATGAAAGCTGTCCAATAAATATCCTCCTGTAAAACTGCTGCTGTTAAAGCAGCGGTTTATTCAGTAAACCAGTCAACTCACAGTAGCATTACTCGACCAAAAAGGTATTTTTACTTTTTGTATTTGTTTATTCTTGTTTTATTTCTATTTTTATATTTACCTTTTTACATTTGTATTTTATTTGTTTCTATGTAAGTGTTTCTTTAATTAGTACATATAAATCCATCCTCCAGATATGTCCTGATGGCAGTATTACACTGCGCTAAAAGGGTTGAAGATTATATAAAAACAGTGCAACATTTTTGAATATTAGGATGAGAATTTTGTTATGTTTTGCTACCTTGGACAGTAGGGTTTGACATATTTAACTGATCATAATTCAGAATGGAAGAGGCAAATTTGAAGACGATGGTCTCTAGCTGATGGAAACCCAAATTCTAGTTCCTTGAAAAGAGGATGTTGTTTAGGATCAATTAAAAAAGGCTTCTTTAATGCAGAATTTATTTGTGTAACAATAATACTACTGCTTATAGTGATGCGGTAGACCACTGACTTGGTCGTTTTCCAATACAGTTACTAAGACTCTACAATGAGAAGAACCTCCTTAGTGATATGAAAGCCACCTGTGCTTCCTTTATTCTCAGCTGCACCACAGCCTGATTCCCCGTTGGTCTCATTAATTACTTTCATTTTCTGGACATATTGTTTTTATTACCTCTAAGCCAAAATCATGAGACATAAACACTGAAACATGCTGTAAGTTGATCGGTTTGTGTGTAATTAATCTATATACCAAGTTGTTTTTAAATTGAATTGATGAAATTTTAAAACAATACTGAAATAGCTGACATGTTATTGTGATAAACACTGCACACCAAGCTTTCAGCTAGGAATATTTCATATCTTTAGGCTTTGCGCGGCATGGGGGGTCCGGGGGTATTCGCTCCCGGAAAATGTTTTATTTTAAACTCTCTGAAAGGCTATTTTCTGTGTTTTGAGGTGGAATGCAGTGAACTTTTTGTCTTTGTTACAACACTACTTTTGTCCTGATTATGCAAGCTTCACTGGAGGTGGAAATTTCAATAAGGAAGACATGAGATCCTTATAGGTACAATATTATGATTCATAGGTTAATTCAAACAATCAGAAATTTTAATGTTACGTTCACACTGCAATCTGTGCAGCAAAAAAACACCTGCTGTGTCAGACGTGTGTGTCAAGTGCATCTTGACACACGCGTCAAGTAAAGTATGTACAGATGCGTCTGATGCGTCTGCTGCTCCTGTGTTCAATGGTTCAAAGCAGCTTTGCTATATTTGCTGAGATAAGATGGTAAAAATTAGTTTTAATATATTTTTAAGTGAGAAAGTCCACCTCAAAACATTGCCCGTGCAGTCAGTTCATCAAGATTACTATCCTGCCTTAAAGTATTATTTTGCAGATGTAGCCACTCAGATCCCCACATACAGATGGTGCTCTGTCCCTGGGAATCCCCAACAGCAGCTGCCTCAGGCCTGGTCGCCACTTGGGGATTTTCCTTTACTGTTCATGGCAGCTAGAAGTAGATGTTGACGTTTTTCAGTTTTATGGTAAAAACTGTACGCACCAGAATGATAAAAGCAAACATTTTGCCAGCAGGTTTTCGACATTTTAAGTTGATTTGGCCAGTAAAGGCCTGTTTATTTAGGCAATAAACAGTTTCAGTGGAGTGACCATAATGCTCTGCATCAGCGGCGCTGTGTCTGTCTCCCTGCCAGCTCCCAGATCAGTTTCTCTGATTGGTTGATATGGTGCATCGAGTAACAATTTTGTGAAATTTTGAACATTTGAACAAATTTTCTGGGGGGAAATTAGGGTGTACCAAAGCCGTACCTCCCCAAAACAGGGTGTACAATTTGTCATATATTTAGCAAAGGGCGTACACTGCAAAAAATCGAAATCTAGATAAGTCATATTTTCTTAA